>NC_133665.1:126024996-126324996 GCF_037893015.1 Macrotis lagotis
TTGGAGATAATGTGAAATATCTCATTAGGAAAAAAAAAACTGACCTGGAAAATAGATTGGGGAGAAATCAGTTCAAAGTTATTATGGTACATGAAATCCATGATCAAGAAGTTTTAAGGAAAACTGACCTGATATTCTAGAACCAGAGAATAAAATAAAAATTGAAAGAATCAACTGATTACTTTCTGAAACAGGTTACAAGAAAGAAACGTCCCAGAAATATTATCACCAAATTCCAAAGGTTCCAAGTCAAGGAGAAAATATTGCAAATAGCCAGAAAGCAAAAATTCAACTCTTATAGAGCCATAAATAGAATAGCACAAGATTTGTCATTGTCCACTTAAAGGATCAGTAGATTTTACAAATATTACAAATGGAGCTTAGATTTCAACCAAAAATCATCAACCCAGTGAAAGCACAATCTTTCCATAGAAAAGATAAATAGTCATTGAAATGGAGGTGGTTCAAAACTTCCTGAAGATAATATTGAGTTGAATATAAAATTTGATTTACAAATATAGAACTCGAGAGAGGCATAAAAAAGTACAAAGGAAAGGGGAATCATAAGGGACTTAATAAGGTTAAACTGTTGACATACTTGCTTAGATAAGACATAAATTTTAAGAACTTTTTCATAATTTGGGAAAGAGCATAGCACAAGTATGAGTTGAATATTAAGGGATGTTATATAAAAATAAAATCAAATTAAGGGGGCAGAGAGGAATGTTCTGGTAGATAGGGAATGGAAAGATACATTGGGGTAAATTATCTCACAAGAAGGAAGCAAACAAACAAAAACCTTAACAGTGGAGGAAGAAGAAGGCAAGTGTGGGAGAGTGAGTGTACCTTACACTCTCTGTTCAGAACTGGTTGAAAGAGGTAATAGCTTACAGAGTCAATTGGACATAGATATCTACCTTACACTACAGGAAAGTAGAAAGGGAGAGGATAAGACAAGAGGTACTGATAGAAGGGAAGACAGGTAAGGGGAGGTGGTAGTAAGAGGAAGGAGAGGGTAAAAGGACAGAGAAAAAATAATGACTGAATGGGAGTAGGATGCAAAGAAATAGATGCAAAGAAATTGCAATATTAATTATGAACAAAATTAAAACAGATTTCTTTGATAAAGGTCTCATTTCTCAAAAATATAGAGAATTTAGTCAAATTTGTAAAAATAAGGCACATTGCACAAATGATAATGATAAGTGTAGGAGAGGAAATGATAAAAATATAAAATATTACTGCACAGTTGATTGAGTTGTAAACTGATTCAACCATTCTATATAGCATTTTCTATATGTACAAATTACTGTGACACCATTCATATTCTTTGACCTTGTAATACAACTGCTAAGTCTGTATTCCAAAAGATATTTTAAAATAATATAAAAAGAATAAGGCCTATTATATGTATATATATATATATATATATATATATATATATATATATATATACACACACACATATATCAAACATATTCACAGAAGCTCTTTTCTGGTGGCAAGGAGTATGAAATTGAGAGGAGATACCAATTGGGAAATGACTAGACATATTGTCATATGCAATTGTGAAAAGAAGAACAAGATACTGTCAGAAAATCCTGAAAGATTTATATAAGCTGATACAAACTAATAGTAATATTGTATGATGATCAGTTGTGAATAACTTATCTATTCTCAGCAATACAATGATCTAAAACAACTCTGAAGAACTGACAATGAAAAATACTCTCCATCCCCAGAGAAAGAACTTATAGTGTCTGAATACAGATTGAAGCAATATTTTTTACTTTATTTTTCTTAAGGTGGTTTTTAAAAATCTATTTTCTTTTATATTATAGTTTTCATGAAAATGTTTTAGTTTACTACACATGTGTAACCTTTATCAAATTAATAGTCACTTCAGTGGGGCAGTAGGGAAGGTCAAATATGAATAATAAGCAAAATGATTGTACTTGAAACTGGGGAAAATAAAATTTTAAATAAACATGTAAAATAAAATGACCACTAATACATCACAAAAGTGTTTTGGTTTACTGAAATTATTTGCTATATCAGAGATATGTTGTTTTGGATTTTACTTTTATGTGTTTTTAAATGGCATTTATTTGTCTGGGGGTAATGATGTAAAAGTAGGCTATTAATGATAGTTATGGAAAAGATCATTGAAAAACATTTTAAATTTATATATATAGAAATCTGCCAAAGGAGATGTAGAAGAGAACAGAGACAAGCAAAGCACTGTTGGAACTACTGGGTCAAATTTGATATATATTTAACAATTAACTTTTCATAATAAAGTTTGGCTGCTTAATAATATATTGAAATGTTCAAAAGTTCAAATATTCTTCATAGTCATAACCAAATACATTAAAAAATAGTAGGTAATGAAAGGACTAAAACTAAGGATATTGCAAGATTGTCATTTGTTCTAAAAACTTTGGTGTCTAGATTTCAAAATGTCCTGCTTGGAAAATGGAGGTCACAGATTCAGAGTCTGATGAAATACAACATGATAGACTGCTACTGGATCTGGATTAAGGGTGGCTTCTTTCCTAAAACTACTGCCTAAAAAACCAAAGACCCTGATAATTCAGAAGATGTGGGTACAAGAGAACATAAAACAGAACTTTGGGAGATTCATCCAACACTGTCTATGGATCATGAGCATGGGATGAATTGCCCCTCCACAGGAGCAAAGATTGACCATTTTGGTCTATCTGTAATTTGCATTTCAATTCCCTCTAGACATATGAACTCTTTTGATTGATGGTGGATACATTTGTGGAAGTAGCATATCAAATTTATGGGTGAATCTGTAGAGCTATTTTTCTTTTTATTGTTTTAACTGATTTGTTTTTATTCACAGTTAACTGTGTCCTTTGATTGACTCTTTGAATGTAAGCAATACAGATATACATATTCATTTGCTATATTCTATAGAGTGTATTGAATTTGAGATAATTGCTTCTCAGTATACCCAACCTGCAAATGAAAGTTCAGCAGAGAATACCTAGGTTAGAAATATATCTCAAATACATTTTAAATTTTCACCAGAAATTTAATTCAAGCTCATTGGCTTATAAATTCCAGACAATAAAGCTTTACCTTTTTAAAAATTCAAGTGTCTCCCATTTCCCACAATCTTTCAGAGATAGAAAGTTATCCAGCTATACTGGAATGTAATTCATTTTGTTCATGAATTTATCAAAGATGGTCCTTTTTTCCTCCTTACTTTTCTAAGTTACCAATTCCATATTAGATATTCTTGCTCTGTGTTTTCCAAACCCAAGGTCATTCTCCCAATGAAGGTAGTAGTGATTAGGAAATGAGACTATTTTTTTTCTCTCTGCTTCTAGTCATTATTAGTCCATCTTCCCTAATCAGCTATCTCTTCTTTTAGCACAGTATCTGAGACAGTTTGTAATAAATTATTGTTGAATTGAATGTAATTTCTTTATTCACTTTCCCCTAATATCATTGAAAAAGTAAAACAAAAACTTTTCGTTGTCCTCAATTTTTTTTGGTTGAAGAGAGGATAGGTAATTAAGGTTAAGTGGATAGCATAAGATCATAGAAAGAATAAAAGTCAAATATCTAAGGTTGATTTTGAACTCAGTTATTCCTGAGTTCAGGTCCAGATCAGTGCTTTTTCTCCTGAGTTACCTAGCTACCCCAAACCCTTAATTTTCCTTAACTTTTCCTTAATTTTGAGTACATTTTTACATTTACACAAATAATAAATTTTAAAAGTGAATTTAAAGCAATTTTATTTGATTCCAGAACTGGTTTTCTTTCCTCTGTATTGCTTTGAATTCCTAGCAGAATAGAGGACCTTCTGGGAAGGAGACAGAAAATACATGGAAAAGATGATTTTATTACTTTGTGATGAAATAAAAAAGGACTAATATATAAAATTATATCACAAGTGATAGAAGGGAGAGTTGTTTAAAATTTATTTTATTCAAACAAATGTTTGAAATAGTATTTTTTCTTCAAAGAATTTTAACTTTGTGGAATAATAGATACTATTAATTGAGGAAAACATATATATATATATATATATATATATACATTCATTGCGACCTCATTTCTCTTTAAGTTTAAGAAATGGACCTTAAAGACATTTTGAGACTTCTTGATAGCCTTTAAAAAACTACAATGGAAGTTTTATATAATTCCGGGTAGGATTTTTTTGGTAATTGATTCAAAAATGTAGATGTCTTTGTGTTAGGGGAATGGTCATATGTATGTATAATGTTGAAAGCAATACTTTATATAATGTATTTGGAAAATAGATTTTGTGTTCTGGAATAAATATTTATAAGTAAATCCCTTATGAATGCTACCCATTTGCTAATTTCCCCCTTGTCTTTTTCTCTGTTGATATTGCTTCTTTCTTGTTTTGTATTGAATATTGTGTTATTCATAAACTTTCAGTGATAGCTCAGACTTGGGATATAAAAGTTTTTAATGCTCTTAAAGTGGTCCAGTACAGAGAAAAATGTGTTGTTGTTTCACACATCTGAGCAAATTTCTAATAAGGATCTATATCTGAGCAACAATGAACTACTGCTGAATTAAACAACTATCAGTCAGCTTGTAGAACCTTTCCTAGATCAGTATGACAGAATGGTATGTTTCCATTCAGAATGAAATTATTGCCTTGGTTATTATTATTCTGTAAGCTTCAGGGTGTGTTGAAGACTACAACTAACCACTCCGCGCCCCACCCCCCAACTCTACTGATGATTGCTTCTATACATCCTGCTTGGAAAGAAAATATTTACACTAATACTAAATTTTAGAAGTGAATTTAAAGCAATTTCATTTGATTCCAGAGCTAGTTTTCTTCCCTCTGTATTGTTTTGCATCCCTAGCAAAATAGAGGACTTTCTGGAAAAGAGAGGGACCAGATGATTTCATTACTTTGTGAGGAATCAAAAAAGGGCTAACATACAAAATTATTTCACAAACTACAGAAGGGAGAAGTGTCTTAAATTACGTTCATTCAAATAAATGTTTGAAATAGTATTTTTTTCTTAAAAAAAAGTATAGCTGTGGAATAATAGATATTATTAACTGAGGAAACTATATATATTCTTGTTAGGGTTTGTGATTCTTTTCCACCCTGAGTTATAGTTCCTCTCCCCAGTATACTGTATATCCACGACTAAGAACTATATAGTAAGTGAAAAAGTTACCAATTGACAGCTGTTTCCACACCCTCCTTGAATTCACACTTGTGGATGATCTGGGACATCTTCTTAGCCTGATGTGCAGACTGTCCTATATAATGAAAATTCTTTGAGGTATGTTCCTGACCAGATTCCATCTCTCCACAGATATATCTATCCATCTCCCTTTGATGACTCTAGACCATTTAACTGTCACACTGACATTTTTCTTTGATTTCCTTATCAGTATTCAATCTGGTACATGCTCTAGGTCTTTTTTGGAATGGATTTGTTTGTTTTTGTGGGGAGCTCCTTATTCTTTTTTGTTTTTCTGACATCCTGATAGGCTCCATCCTAAAGGGACTCAATTTCACATCTTTAGGTTCAATGAGACAGAAAAACCTAAAACACAGGTATATGGAAAAGTAAAAGGAAGGAGAAAGTAGAAAAAAATATTCATCAGAGAAATTATCTGATTAATACTCTTGACCACAATATTTTTCAAGAGCCAGTTTTAGTGCATTTACACCCAAAACTCTATCTTTACTAGGTAATGTTCTCTATTATGATTGTGTGGCAAACATGAGGGCAGCTAGGTGTCATAGTGGAAGTCAGAAGGACTGTGTAACCCTGGGCAAATCATTTAACTCTGATTCCCCATCCAGGGTCATCTTCAGTCACATTCATATCTGGCCATTGGACCCCGATGGTTCTGGAGGAGAAAGTAAGTCTGCTGAGCCCCCCCCCCCCCAAGCAGATATAATTAATATGCTTGTCATGGAATCCCCTCCCTGATGTCATGATCTTCTTCAAAAATTAAGGACAAATATGTCTGGCATATATGAAGAAACATTGTGACTTATTGTATCAAAAACTGTATTGAAACTAGCTAGACAGGATGGAAGTCAGATTTCAGTTGATCCCTGGGCTAACCACTTAGATTTTTAGTATTCAAACAAAATTTAAAAGTCTGCAAGTTGTAGAGAAATTAAGACAGTAGTCATATTTCTCACCTGAGAATTATCTGTACCAGTGAAAGTATTGATGGATACCTTATTAAAAATTGTCAGGAGAAAGACAGAAAAATAAAGGAGTAAAACTTTATTTTTGCAGAATATTAAAAATATACCAAGTATGACAATAACTATATTGATAACACAAAATGAATTGAAACAAAAAACCATACCTCATTACCTGAAGATTTTTTATTGTTATTAATATCATTAATTGTAGCAGTGGTATCAATTTAATTTAATAAGACTATCTTCTGTATATCTAATTAAACTTTATTAAGCAAACAAAGATTCTTAAATGTGATTTTTAGCAGATGCTATAGTAATAGGAAAATCATTTATAAGTACTTGGTATAGATGTGGGTGGAGGTTATGGTCTGGCATATCATGATGTGTACATTCATCTTGACCAATTTATTCTTCAAATGACCTCAGGCTGCCATCTGGTAAATCATAAAGTCCACAAAAATGACTTTATTGTCCTTGATATTTTATCAGTTAATTGATGTTTCCAGGGTAGGTGAATGAGAAGCACCTGGAGTGATCATATTCATTGCATTTCAAGAATAGACCCTTCAGAACAGATGTTGTTATATGAGTAAATGAATTAACTGATGAATCATAGAAATGCTGAATGCATAAAAACTTTTAACAGGTGCACTATAATGCAAACATAAATAGATTCAAATTTCTTATGGCACATGTTCTTGTTAATGACAGAAACAATGAACCCTGAAATGGATGGAATAAAAAGTACTCGGTCAAGTTGACAGAAAAATGGAAGTACTCTGTTTGTTTAATGCTTACCTATAATTCCTTCCTACCTTGCATGGCCTGAAGATAAGAAGATGAATGAAAAAAATCGTATATTTCCTGATTTGTATTTTGTTTTGTTTTTTCACTCAGAAGGATGAAAATGAAAACTCAAGAAAGCTATTATTATTTCCCAATAATTATCGCAGGGATAGTTCATATACAGATTGTTCCTTTTTGGTATAATTCAAAAGTTGTCAGTAATAAATGACTTACAAATCTACAGATCTCCTAAGCTCTATGTCTGCACCTTCAACTATATTCTTGACATTTCTATCTTAATGAACTCAATTTTGGAATGTTTACTGTAAAACCTGTGTTGTCCTTATTAGTCTATCTAGGCATACATTTCTATTGTCCTTGGATTTAGTGATTCAAAAGATACTTCCTTTTCAATGTTGTCCATTATCTTGCAATTTTTATGCTTTCTCCATTCTCCTTGAAAATACCTGTACCTAATCACCATTCCCCTGTTTACATTATTTTGCACAAAAGCAGATAGGTGGTACAGTGCATAGAGCATTGGCCTTGGAGTCATGAGGACTCAAATTTGAATCAAGGTTCAGACACTTGACACTTACTAGTTATATGACCTTGAGCAAAAGACTTAACCCTGATTGCCTGGCATCCAGAGCCATCTCCAGTCATCCTGATTTATATCTGACCATGAGACACAGGTGACTCTAGAGGAGAAAGTGAGGTTGTTGACTTAGCACAGCGCCCCCTCACTCAAATTCAATTCATGGGTTTGCTATGGTATTACTTATATCATGGTCCTCTGAAAGAATGAAGGGCAAATAATGTTATTGTTACTTTGCCCAATGACATGAAATTCCTCAAATCAGATACCATCTCCCTTTTGTTATTTACGTGCTTTATATTATTTTGTATTTTGTATATGGTTTAACATAAATTACATTTTTTTAGTAAATGCTCCTTCATTTGTTTGTGTAATGAGTAGGTTATAAATTTGTAATATTCTTTAGAAAGTGCATATTATACTGACAATTTTGATATAAGAGAGCTAAAACTTAGAAGGGTAAAATTATTTTCCCAGAGACAGGAAAAAGCAGAAACTAAGTTGGAAATCAGATATTTGACTCCAAATCTAGGGCTCACATTAATTCTTTACACATATCGCCTTACCTTTAATTCAAACTTTCTAAAATTTTAAAATGTATTTATGGTCCTTGAGATGATTCATACAATTATATCGTATTCAAAATTTCAGTGATAAACAATACAACTTAAATTGAGTTCTCCTACTTACATGTTGGAGGTCAAATACCTGCAAACTATGACAAGAAAGTTCCACATGGGTTTGTGAGGAGCAAATGCACTCCGTCTCATTGTAAGAATAATGTGTAGTTGGTTACTTATATCTTCTTTATAGTTCTGCTGTTGGAGAGTAGAAGGAGAAATTGTAAATAAAGGAGAGGTAACAGAATCATAAAATAAGAGGAGGAAGGGACATCCAAGGTCATATAGTTCAATCCCTTAATTTTATTCCAGAATACAAAATAGCTCAGAAAATAAATAGCTTGCCTAATGTTGTACAGGTTATAAGTAGTAGCATCATTACATGAATCCAGAATTTCAAATCTTATTCACTTATTTACTATATCATTTTGCAAAGGTCAGTACTAATGATTTCTTTTTTTTTTAGGTTTTTTGTAAGACAAATGGGATTAAGTGGCTTGCCCAAGGCCACACAGCTAGGTAATTATTAAGTGTTTGAGACCGGATTTGAACCCAGGTCCTCCTGACTCCAGGGCCGGTGCTCTATCCACCTAGCTGCCCAGGACTAATGACTTCTTATGGATAGGAAAGGGAGGAATATTGCCATTTGGTGCAAAAATTTAATGTAAATTTAAGAGTAGAGGATAAGTTCTCCTTCTGATATGCACTAAAATTTTTCCCATTTTTTGAAATTATTTCTCATGTCTTCCCCAAAACCTTCCAAAAAAGCATCTACTCAACATTTGTCTGATTTACCTGATTACTTTTGCCACTCTTTTTAGATTCTGCATATTTAGTTCAAATATATTTTACATTTTCTTATATCTGAAAATATTTTATCCCTCCCATAAAATGTAAGTTCCTTGTAAGGAATGTAAGCCCTGAAGGTAAGGGCTATTTCACTTTTGTACCTATATGTTCATAACCAAAAACAATGTCTGAATAGCATGAGGTATTTAACTAACACATTTTAATTGATTGATTAAACATTACTTTCTTGACTATTTCCCCCTTAAATACTTTGACTAGATATTTGGTAAGTATGTTGCTGAGACACCTTCACTCATCAGATATTGTCCTTCAGAAACAGAAACAAAGAGGTAAATTTAAAGATGACCACAATGCAGATGCATCAAATTAGACACAAAATTACTTACTCAATCCTGGCATAAGGAATTCTCATGCACTGTCTACATTTAAAAGTCTGACTTATTGGTGTAAGTCCACATAATTCTGCACAGTGGCAAGAAGTATAAAATGATCACTCTCTTTTGATGAGTTTTTTTTTAAACTGAGTATAAATGATTTTCCAAATCATGAAAACTTTTTATTCTGCCATAGTATTATAGATACAGTCTGAAGATGTCAGCTCTATCCATATGTGCAAATGGTTTAACTATTTTGCAAGTAAAACAAAATAATGAAATTCATTTGTATGCATAAAAAAATAAACAACCTTAAATTCTATATGTTTAAGGGGTTAAGGGTAGATTACCATACACAGAGCAAAGTGTATGATGTCAAGTACCTTGGCAAAAATGACTCCAAGACTTCAAAGTCACTTAACTTTCTTCTCTCTTCATGGGTAATTACCAAAATGAAGTGCCTTAAACTAAGGCTCTGACCCTCCACACTGAATCACAACTCTTGGTCTCTGATGTCACAGGATTACAGCATTAAGGAGTCTGAGACATTGCATGCTCTCATATTGTCTCTACTCATTCCAGATCTATAATAAGCAACTACACAAATTTCCAACAATTTAATGCTCCATAAAGCAACTTCCTTCAAATTTCTTAACATTCCTAAGTAATTGCAGGCAATTTCAATAACTACCTTTTCTAAATTCTCCTGTAATGATAAGATGTCTTTGGGGCAGGGGGTAGGATAATAGAATGTCCCTCTTTCCCTGTAAACTTCATGACTTCATGACAGTATGGTATCTCCTAAATCAAATCCTGTGATTTTATCTCCATCAATATTAACCAGAATTCAGGGTAGCTAGGTGGTGCAGTGGATAGAGCACAGGCCCTCGAGTCAGGAGGACGTAAGTTCAAATCTGGCCTTAGACACTTAGTAATTACCTAGCTGTGTGGCTTTGGGCAAGCCACTTTGACCTCCTTGCCTTGCGAAAAACCTAAAAAAATTATTAACTAAATTGGTGCAATGAACATAGTCCCATTTGCTAACTCTGTTTCCTTCCTATCTTGAGATCAACAATATTAAAACAGAAATAAATTGATATATGAATGTACAAAGAAATTAGATATTTATTTTTCAACTATATATCAGAAGGTTCATTTTTAAGTAATACATTATTGAAACAAACTAATAGGAGAAAATGTTATTAATGTGTCATAAATAGAAAGAAAATAGATATTAAAAAAGGAATAATACCAACACATAATCCATAAGAAACATTTAGAGGATTTTAAGTACCCTTTATAGTCTAACACAAAGGCAAACCAAAAGCATAACACTGTAATTTATGCTCTGAAAGTAATTCTTTTGAAAATTAATCTGTCCCCTTATTTTGTTGGGAAACTAGTTTATACCTAAGAGGATGGAAGGGGAGCTAGGTTCTGCAGTTATCAACTTGGGGGTCAGAAAAATTTGAGTTCAAATTTGTCTCGGCATCCACATCATCATCAATGACAACAGCAGCAGCATCAAAATTTATTTTTATATTTATTTGAATATGCCTCCTTTTCAAAGATATTCCTTCTCCTTGCTTTCCCTGGAAAGTCATTTTTTGCAATTGAAATATAAAAAATCAAAATGCTTATTGATGTAATCAATAAAAAAAGGAGTGGGAGGACAAAACCAAGCCATCATTTGGGAACACTTGAAATGTTCTAGTCACATAGTTTTTTGACCTCAGCAAATTAAGGTGGGAGATTCCTTTTTACCTCTCTACTCTGGACCAAATTTAATATTCATAATTACCCCCAAATTATGTGGGGTTGGTTTTATATCACATTTTTAGAAATTTCAATGCTAGCATATATTCTCTACAGACAGCATATTATTCAGATGAAATAATAAATTATTATATTTATTCATCACAACATCCCCCACTGTATTGCCATCTATGTTGTTTCCAGGTTTTTTTTAAATTTTAAAATATTTCATTTTGGTATAAGGGAAGCCAATGGACCTTGGTATTGATGGAGCAAATGGTGAAGTGTGAGATCTGTGAATTACAATATATTGACATTTTTTATTTTGTAATTATTCTAAATTATTTTTCATAATGTTTAGAATAATTCTTGGCTCAGATAACAATATATTAATGTGCCTGTGATTCCTTCACCTGCCTAAAATTGATTTTTCCATCATTTGCAGAAGGCTAAATACTGGTGAAGACTAAAAATTATTTTGTGTTACATTTCTCTTTTTATTTGCAATTTGAAACTTTTTGAAGTTGCAAAAGTCTGAAATACTTCTACTGAAAATTATTTGGCCAAATCAATTGACCTCTCATATATTGGAATATGTTCTTGTTTTAGATACACTTCTGATTGCTCCCCATTGCCTAAATATTTTGGATATCAAGTCTTTAATTAGATATAGATGATTTAAGACATATCTCCCCAATTTATCATCTACTCTATTTATAGTGATATAAATGATTAAAAATTAATTTAATGTAGTTAAGGTTTTTTTTAACTGATCTTTTATTTTATTTCATTTTCCCCCAGTACATGCAAAAACAAGTTTCAACATTCACTTTTAAAACCTTGAGTTCTGAATTCTCATCTTTCTCTATCATTGAGAAAGAAAGTTATTTGATATAGGTTTAAAATGTATAGTCAGGGGGCAGTTGATAAAGAACCAGCCCTGGAGTTAGGAGGACTTGAGTTCAAATCTAGCCTCAGACATTTAATAATTACCTAGCTGTGTGGCCTTAGGCAAGTTGCTTAATCCCATTGCCTTGCAAAAAAAAAAAAAAGAAAAAGAAAAAAAGAAAATGTGCAGTAATGAAAAACATTACCATAATAGTTATATTGTAAAACCAAACACTGTCTCCTCCCCCAAAATAAGGTTAGCAAAAAGATGCTTCAATCTGTATTCAGACACTATCAGTTCTGTCTTTGGGATGGACAGTATTCTTCTTATGTTCTTTTGAGTTCTTTTGGGTCATAGTATTACTGAGAAAATGTAAGTGATTCATAGCAATTATCCAGAAAACATGAATGTTGATATATATAGTACATTTGCCATTTCATCTACTCATGAAAGCTTTTTTTAATGGAGAGCATCCAGTTCATCATCTCTTATAATAGAATAGCATTTCATCTAAATCACATAACACAAATTTGTTCAGTCATTCCCAAACTGATGGACATCTCCTCAATCTCCAGCTCCCTGTCACAAGAAAAGAGCTGCAATAAATATCTTTATAACTATAATTCCTGTTCCTTCCTGTTTTTCATCTCTCCTGGAATATAGACTTAAAGTGTCATTACTAAGTTTAAGGGTAGGCATAGTTTTATGGCCTTTTGAGCATAGTTACAAATTGCTCTACAGAATTTTTGATTACTTTCACAATTCCTCCAATCATGCATTAATGTCTCATTTACCCTACATCCCTTCCAACATTTACAATTTTCTCTTTCTGTCCTATTAGTCAATCTAATTTGTAGAAGATAGTTCCTAAGAATTGTTCCAATGGGAGACTTCCAGAGCAGAGCCAAAAAGATAGCATGAAGCTAGCATACTCTTGTAGTTTTTCTTTACATTAAATAAAGCCTAAACATGGACATTAAAGCTACAGATTTCACAAAAAAAGATATTAAAAAAATCTTCAATTATAGATATTGTAGAGGATCTTCAGTGAAGGTCTGTTTCTTTCAGGGAAAAGGGGAGGTAAAGTCCAACTAGTGGGAAAGATGGAAAGACAGGGGGAAGCTTCTAGCAACAATGCTACCCCATGCCCTAACAGTTAAGCAACAGCCCAGGTCCTGGCATCTGGATAGCAGCTAGCAGGGAGGTATCCATCCCCAAGACAATGTCTGAACCCTGGGAAGACTGGGACAAAAGAGCAGACTGGATTGGGAACAAACTACTAATAGTCAGAACCCGGATGTAAAGTTGGAAAATTCTCTCTTTAGGTAATGCCTGGGATGTATAGTTCATATTTTGTCAAGTAATATGCCAGGGATGAAATCCCAATCCCTGCACACAAAGAAGGACTATACTCCTCAAATCTCGCTACATCTCAGGAGCAGAGCTAAACAATCAAAATGAGCAAAATAGCTAAAAGAATTCTAGCCATAGAAAGCTACTCTGAAGGTAGAGATGATAAAAATGCTATCTCAGAAGAAGAAAGCAGTGGCAAATTACTTCTATGGGATGTCTGAAAAGAGTCTATGAATTGGAATGAAATCCAAATTCTCATAGAAGAGTTTTAAAAAAGAATTTTCAAAATCAAAGGAGAGAGGAAGAAGAAAAATGAGGAAAAAAATAAATGTCATGCAGGAAAACTGAAAAAATGACCAAAGAAATCACTGCCTTTAAAAATAAAGATAATCAGGGCAGCTAGGGGGCACAGTCGATAGAGCACCAGCCCTGCAAGCAGGAGAACTTGAATTCAAATCAGGTTTCAGACATTTAATAATCACCTACCTGTGTCACCTTGGGTAAGTCACTTAACTACATTGCCTTGCCAAAACCAAAAATAAAAGTAAATATAATCAACTTTAGAATATAATGGTTCAAAATATAAAACTAACTGGAAAAGGAATAGAATTCATCTAAATCTCAAATCAACCAACTAGAAAGGGAATGCAATATATAATAAATTAAACACCTAGGAAAGAACCAGCAAAGCTAACTGAAGAAAATTAAACCATATAAATTGGAATTGAACAAATAGAAACTAATGAATCCATGAGACTCTAAGATCCCAGCAAACAAAATCAAAAGGGTGGAAAAACTGGAAGAAAATATGAAGTACCTTTAAGGAAAAACAAACCACCTGGAAAATAGATCCAAAAGAAATAATTTATGAATTATTGGTCTACCATAAAGCCTAGATTTTAAAAAAAGAGCCTGGAAATGATCTTTCAGGAAATTATGAGAGAAAATTGTCCCAATAAACTAAATCAAGAAGACAAAATAATCCTTGAAAGAATACACAGGAAAGAAACCATAGGATAAAAGCTTCAAGCACTGTTATAGACAAATTCCAGAATGCTCAAATAAAGGAGAAAATAATTTAAACAGCCAAAAAGAATCACAATCAGAAATACACAGCACTTATCAGCATCAACATTAAAGGTTCAGACAGCTTGGAACATGATATCTCTGAGGGCAAAGCACTTTGGATTATAAAATTTACTACCCTGAAAAATTCAGAAAATTCTGTTAGGGAAAAAGATGGATATTCAATGAAAGAGAGGGCTTCCAAAATTTCCTGATAAAAAGACCAGAAATGAACAGAGAATTCAAATTTCAAATACAAAATTTAAGAGATGTATCAAAAGTGGAAAGGGAAAAAAATGTTTATCAAGATTATTAAATTGGGGTGGCTAGGTGGTGCAGTGGATAGAGCACCGGCCCTGGAGTCAGGAGGACCTGAGTTCAAATCCGAACTTAGACACAATAATTGCCTAGCTGTGTGGCCTTGGACAGGCCACTTAACCTCAGATGCCTTGCAAAAACCTAAAAAAAAAAGGATTATTAAATTGTGTACAATTCCACTAGAGAATATAATACTTGTAACTCTTGAAAATTGTATTTCTCTTAGAATACTTAAAGGGTTGAATATAGTTGAAGAGATTATACATAGAAAATATGGCTTTGGTTGGTTCTTGCCCTCTGTTAGTGAAGAAGACCAAAATGACATCACTATGTTTCAGACAAAGTACAGTGCTCCCGACTTGCCTGATAAGATCAATATGAACTCAGGCACAAATAGTACAGGTGAACACCTAGGTGTTTACTCTAAACTTATATATCTCATGTTTCCTTTGAGCTACTTTAATTCTGCCTGGTTCATAGAGTTCAGCACTTTCTCTGATGAGAGAATCATATACTGGGTATTCCTGTACCAGTGTCTCTCATTCCTTGCAATCAATTCTAAAGTTCTTAAGAGAGACCTACAGGGTGCCCCAATATTTAGAGATCTTAGAGAAAATAGAAGTTCTATATATAATTAAATCAGAAATGCCTTTACTTTACTAGATCCCTAGAGATACTTTTATTTTACTAGATACCTCTCTAGTACAAACATGACAGAGAATGGGATCCTTCTTAAGATGATTGGACATAAAGACATTAGAAAGTGATCTCTTCTTAATTCAAACTTTTGTTAAAGAGGGTTTTAGCACCATGGCTGGAATAATAAAGGGCCAAATACTTTTGTTGGAAAGGGTAATAGGACTATGGTTGGAGTACTACAGAGGTGGAGGGAGAGAGTCTTATAAGAGGGACTAGACATGAAAACATCATGAAGAGATTTTGTTTTGCTTGACATTTTGGCTACAACTGGGGCCAGTGTGGTGGTGGGGGGACAAATAGTTCATGAAATGATTTGGCTTTGCGTGATGGATTGTGTGTTCATGGAGGGTAATTGAAAAAGGGGCAAGATAAAAAATGATTATAATTTACTATGATTCCTGACTCTTGGGAAGTGTAGTTCTAATGACACAGAAGAGGGCTGTGTACTTCATGACTAATCAAACAAGCAATCAAATTCTATCAGGTCAGAAAAGGGAGAGTAAATTTTGACAAAGGGAATGTAAGTGCAAGACAATGAAAACATTAAATAAACAGACTCTACTAGGAAAAAGGCTAGTCATTGGGGGTTAAATAACATGAAGTGAAGAGGCACAAATATCTATTATAGCAGGAGGAAAGAAGGGAGGGGTTAACACTGAATAAATCTTGTTCAATTGATTTGTTATAGAGAGGGACTTAAATACATTACCAATTGGGTTCAAAAATCACTCTGGGAGGGTCAGAGCAAAAATAGTGTCATAAAGGTAGGAATTTCCTGGAACTCCTTCCTGAAAAAAAACTACAGAAGCTGTCAAATTTTGACTCTAGCCAAAATTTAGAGGGACAGAACCCACAGAAAGACTGAGGTATACAATTTCCCAGTTCAAGACAACTTACAAATTTTGTGGGAAAGGTGTGTTTCATCAGGAAAAGTTGCTGGAAAAAAGCCATGGCAGCAGCACAGCATAGCCCAGGTATCACAGGGAATAGTTTGAAGGGGCAGTGAGAGAACTTAGCTGCACCAGAGTAAGTGCAAAGTGAGCAATGGCCTCAGAACCTCAGAGCAGTGAGAATCTTCAGTGAGAACTTGAAGTGGGAATTGGGGAAACCAGCCTGAACCTACACAGTACAACACACATATGGTAAGGGGGTAGGGGAAGATTGCAGAAATCTCTCTGCTCTCCATGGACAAGGACTAAGCTGTTTGCCCACATTCAGATCCTGGTTATAGATTGGGCTTCTATACTATGATAGCCATGCAGGGACCATCCTCACAGTTCCAGGGCAGGGAGGAGCTCCTATGGCCATCTACATATCAAAGAACAGGCAAGAGAGTATGAGACCTTGGAGGAATAGAGGTCCCAGTGGGGTATCCCCCAAAGCTAGCAAAGCCTTGAAAGTCTGATAAATTAATCATAGGATGTGGAAATGTGCAAACAAAGGAAAAAGAAGAATCAGACCATAGAAAATTACTTTGGTCCCATGGAAGAATCAGAAGATGACA
The DNA here is from genome assembly GCF_037893015.1 of Macrotis lagotis. Lineage (NCBI taxonomy): Eukaryota > Metazoa > Chordata > Mammalia > Peramelemorphia > Peramelidae > Macrotis > Macrotis lagotis. The sequence goes on from NC_133665.1 coordinate 126,041,967, forward strand.
AAGTCCAAGATTCTGCATCCAAAACCTCTAAGATAAATAGGCTATGGATGACTTCAAAAAAAGACTCTGAGAAGCAATTAAGGGATGGGGAGGAAAAATGGGGAGGAGAAATGAGAACAGTGCAGATAAATCAATGAAAACCAAATCAGCAGCTTGGTGAAAGAAATTCAAAAAAATAAATAATATGTTGAAGAGCAGTTTAGGCCTAATGAAAAATCAAAACAAAAGGGAAATGAGGAGAAGAATGCCTTAAAAAGCAGAATTGGCTAGCTGAAAAGGAGATAAAATGCTCTCTGAAGAAAATAACTCCTTCAAATGCAGAATGGAAATAAAGGAAGCTGATGATTTTGTGAGAAATCAGGAAGAAATAAAACTTCACAAAAAAGGCCAAAATTAGAAGAAAATGTGAAATATCTCATTGGAAAAGCAACCAACTTCAAAAACGGATTCAGGAGAAATAATTTAAAAATTATTGGGCTACCTAAAAGTCATGACCTGGAAAAGGGCCTAGACTTCATTTTTCAAGGAATAATGCAGTAAAATAGCCCTGAGACCTTAGAATCAGAGGGTAAAAATAGAAATTGAGGGAATCCATTGATCACCTCCTGAAAGAGATTCTACAAGAAAAACATCCAGGAATATTGTAGCTAAAATCCATAACTCCCAGGTCGAAGAGAAAATATTAATAGCTGAGAGAAACAAACAATTCAACTACTGTGGTTCTATAGTCAGGATTACACAGGATCTAGTGTAATCTCTATTAAGGGCTAATAGGATTTGGAATATAATATTCTGGAAGGCAAAAGATCTTGGTTTACAATTGAGAATCAACTACCCAGTAAAATTGAACATCCTCTTTCAGGGGGAAAAGATGGACTTTCAATGAGATAGGGGAATTTCAAATGTTCCTATTGAAAAAACCAGAGCTGAACAGAAAGTTTGACCTTCAAGTACAGGACTCTGGTGAACCATAGAGGGGATGGACAAGAAGGACTAACTTTGAAGAACTTAATGATGTTGAACTGTTTGTATTCCTACATAAGAAGAAGATACTGATAACTCATATGAACTTTCTCATTTATAAGAGCTGTTAGAAGGAGCATATATAGACAGGGCACAGGAAGGAGTAGAATATAATGGTATAATATAGTGAAAAGATGGAGTCAGTGGGAGATAAAGGAAACTACTAGGAGGAAGAGAAATGAGAGAAAGAAGGGACTAAGGTATTTCACATAAGAGTCCAAAACAAAGCTTAATCAGTGAAGTGGAATGGGGGAAGGTGAGGGGGAATGAGTGAGTCTCCATTCTCATCAGAAATTGCAAAGAGAGGAAATAGCATACACACTTAATAGGGTACAGAAATCTATCTTAACCTTGTGAAAAATGAGAAGAAAGGAATAGGAAAAGGGGAAATGGGGTAAGGGAAGGGGGGAATATGTGATAGAAGAGAGTGAATATTGTGGAGGAGGGTAATCAGAAACACCATACTTTTGGACAGGGACAGGATGAAAGGAAAGAGAGAATAGGATAAATGAGAAAGTGGAGGAACAGAGTGGAGGGAAATTCAGATAGTAATAGCAACTATAGGAAAAATACTGAAGCAACTTCTCTGGTGGACTTATGATAAAGAAGGCAATTCATCCCAGAGACTGAGGCATTGGAATCTGAACACAGACTGTAATACATTTTTTTCTCTTTCACTGTTCTTAAGCTTTCTCATCTTCTTAGTGAAGAAGGGGAGTTTATACTTATTCTCATAACAAGATTATTATAATAATGTAAAATAAATAAAAAAAAATCTCTCCCCCCATAGAGGGAAATGGGGGAGGGGAGGGAAAGAAAAGGAGAGAAGTATTTGATAAAACAGGGGTTGATTAAAAGTATGATTGAAGTTTAAAAGAAAACTTAAAGTGGAAAGGGACAAAAACATTGGTGAGAAGGAATAAGAGGAAAGGAAAGAGAAAAGTAGAAAGAGGAAAATAAAATGGAGGAAATATATATTTAAGAATTTAAACTGTAAATGTAAAGGGAGTGTAATCAGCAGCTAACAGAATGGATTAAAATTCAGGTTCCTATAATATATTATGAACAAGAAGCACATATGAAGCAGAGAATTACACACAGGGTTGAGGTAAATGACTGGAGCAAAATACATAATGCTGCAGAAGAAATTAAAAAGTCAGGGATAGCAATACTGATTTTGGACAAAGAAGCTGCAAAAATAGATCTCATAAAAAGGGGATAAGGAAGGAAACTACATCTCTTTAAAAGACAAAACAGGCAATGAAGTAATATTGCTATAGCATTCATATTCTTAAAAGAGAAGCTTAATGGATTACAAGCAAATAGACAGTAAATTATAAAAGTTGGAGACCACAGCCTCCCTCTCTCAGAACTAGATAAATCCAACCACAAAATAAGCAATAAGAAAATATTACCAAATGTCGATATAATAGACCTCTGAAGAAAACTGAATAGAGATAAAAAAGATATATATTTTTTCTTTGTAGTACATAGCACCTATAACAAAATTTACATATACTAGGGAATAAAAAATTAACAATCAAAAGCAGAAATAATGAATGACTAACTTTTCAGATAATGATCCAATAAAAAAATATGCAATAAAGGACCAAAGAGATAAACCAAAAATTAATTAGAAACTAAATAACAATTTTGAAGCATAAGTGGATCAAACAACACATTTTGAAAATAATCAGTTATTTCATCCAAGAAAATGATAGCAATGAAACATCATAATAAAATATATGGGATGTAGCCAAAGGAGTTTTTTGGGGAAATTTTATGCCTCTAAATGCTTATATGAAAAAAATAGTGGAAAGAGTAGATCAATGTATTGTGTAAGCAACTAAAAAAACTATAGAAAGAACAAATTAAAGATCCCAATTAAATACCAATTTTGAAATTCTAAAAATCAATAAAAATGAATACAAAAACCCCAAGATCTTTTATGATTTGCCTTTCCAGTTTCACATGAATATCATATTTGAACATCAAATACTCTATTCTGCTCTATTCATTTCACAAAGAAAGCTTCAAAATGCCCTATTTCATTGAATGTCCATTTCCCCTGAAACAGTATGTTCAGTTTTGCTGGGGAGTTTATTATTTGTTATAAACCAAGGTTTATTTTTTTTTTTTTGGTTTCCAGGATATCATATTCCAAATCCTATGGTACCTTAATGTAGAGGCAGTAAAACCTTCTGATATTCTGTCAGTGAATACAGATTATTTGAAATACTTCTCTTACAGCTTGCAATATTCTCGCCTTGTCTTGGGTGCTCTGAAATTTGGCTATAATATTCCTGGTAGTTTTCATTTTGGGATTTCTTTCAGGTGGTGATCAATTGATTCATTCAATTTCTATTTTACCCTTTACTGCTAGTATATCAAGACAAGTTTTCTTGTTGTTTTTTTTTAGAAAAAATATAATGTCTAGGTTATATTTTGTTCATGGCTTTCAGGGGATCCATAATTTTTAAATTATCTCTCCCAGAACTGTTTTTAGATTAGTTGCTTTTTTTTCCAATGAGATATTTCATATTTTCTTGTTTTTTATTCTTCTGGTTTTGTTTTATTTTTTTCTTGATTTTGCACAAAGCTATCAGCTTCCCTTTGTTCCATTCTAAATTTTAAGGAATTGTTTTCTTCAGTGAGCTTTTGGATCTCCTTTTCCATTTGTAGAATTGTGATTTTTGAAGATATACTTCTCCTTATTGGCTTTTTCAAGCTGTTTTTCTATTTTACCCATTCTGGTTTTTAAAATATTTTTTCAGTTGCTGATTTTTTCATGGTTTTCCCCACATTATGCTCATTTTCTCTTCACAATTTTTCCTCTACCTCTCTCGCTTATTTTCAAAATTCATTTTGAGTTCTTCCATGGCCTAAGATCCAATAATATTTTGCTTGAACACCTTGAATGAGGAAGCATTCACATTGTTATATTATTCTGAGTATATATTTTGATCTTCCATACTATCAATTGTCAATGGTTGACTTTTTTTTTCTTCTGTTGCTTGATCATTATCCTAGTTTATGACTTGATTTTACTACTCTGTTAAGTTTGGGCTCTGCTGCCAGGATGGAACAAAGACTGTCCCAAGCTTTTGAGGATTTTTGCAGATGTTTTCAGTTATATTTCTCCTTTCCTGCTATTTTTCATTTTTTCCAGGGTTTTATGATCTGAGAGGGTTGTACTACTATTCTGGCCCATTCTCTGTTCTATGGGTTGGCCACAAGTTCTTCTCTAGCACTGGAACTGTTTGGAGTGGCTTTGCTCCATCTGCTGTGGCAGTAAGCTCTCTTGTACTTATGTTACTCTTCTTGGGACTTGAAGCCCCATACTATAATCCAAATGTGAGCATGGGTAAAACAACAAAATTCTCTGCCAGGAAGAAGAAAGAGACCCCTGTAATCTCTTTATGATCCCTCTACAATCTGAGTGTTAAAACTCCAGAAGCAGCTTCCATTATTGACTCAGTGCCTGCCAAGATCACTCCTGATCCACTGGGATCAGATCTAAGCTGCTGAGACCTTCACTGGACCTTTCTCCAATCTCACCCTGAGTGTAACTTTGCTGCTGACCTTCCGATTTGTCCATGGAAAGTTGTCTATGGCAGAGTGGTTTGGAAACCACTACTGTTGCCACTGACCTATTTGCTCCATTGTCTCTTCCTGGATAGTTGGGATTTGTTTGCTGCCCATGCAAATCTACAGTCCTCTCTCACTCCAGTATAGCAGATCTTTCCCCATCAATCTTCAAATGTGTCTTGGGCTGAAAAATTGTTTTACTCAGTCTTTCTGTGAGTTCTACCACTCTAGAATCTGCTTTGAATTACTATTTAAAGGTCTTTGGAGGGGTTGGGGGAGAGTTCAAGCAAGTCTCAGGCTTCTCTACAACATCTTGCCTCCAGGAAGATATAGAGTTTTTTTATGAAAATCCTTAGTGATATCAATTTTCTTTATTTTATTAAATTTTATTAATTGTGATTTCCCTTAGCAAAATTATTTTAGTAAAATTAAGTCCTCAGGAAGAGAGCTCAGTTTTCTTTTCTTTCCAAATTCCTAATATTATTCTTAGAAATATTGCATATTTTGAATGAAATCATGGTCTGAATACAGGTAAGTTTATTGTTTCATTTTCTATCATTGTTTCTTCATTGCCAGGAAAAACATGGGTATATAATAAATATTTTACAATTGCTTAAGAATGTTAAAATTATTCTATGAAAAGTGATAATAAACTGACTTTTTTGCTTTTGCATAGTTTACTTGATTTTATCTTATTTGCATATTTTCTTTTCTGTCCTCTAATAAGATAATAAATATGCTGTTTTCTGACCTAATCAGAGAAGATCTGGAATACTATACTGCATTCTCAGGCATGCCTTTTAGGAAATACATTTACAAATGGTAGTTTACCCAGAAGAGGTAAAAACAAGTTGTATAACCATAGCCTATTAAAATTGTTAAAGACAATGATATCTTTATTAGGAAAAAGAAAAAAAAAACAAAATTGGGGTATCCAGGTTTATGGGTGTGAAGGGAGGTTCATGAAAAGTTTACTTTATTATTTGAAGAAGACCCACATGGAAAAGAAACTTAGCTTGTTCTTCTTACCTAGAAAGGGTAGAAGTAAGAAAAATAGATGGAAATTATAGGAAGCATATTATATAGTTTAATGGATAAAATATTGGGTAACAATTACAACTCTTCTGTCATATATGTAAATGAATTCTTTGGGAAGTAGTGAGACCACCGTCACTGAGTTTTTGAGCAAAGGATTTATATTTTGCAAGAGAGATGGAAAAAGAAATTAACCCAGAAAACATCATGCAGGAGATTATAAGGGAAAATTCACCAACTTTATGGGAACACGATAATAAACATCATCATTGAAAGAATCCATGGATCCCCTCCAGAAAGAAACATCAGGATGGAAACTTCAAGGATTGTGATATTTTACATGAGAAACATCTTGATGTAAAAGCTGGATTTAAAAAAAAGAGATTCATTCTAACTTGAAGATTCTGTAAAATGTCACTTATCACTTATCCATGTGTGTTATGTTTTCCAATATTGAATAAATATTTGAAAATTACTATTTTCATCATAATTTTTATCAATAGATATTCTTGCTATATAATTCAGTTTGGTATCTTTAAAACTTAGATAATAATGAACTTTTCATTTTACTATTCATAAATGATAAAAAGCATTATTTATTATTCTATAAAAATGTATTTAATTATATAGAACTTAGTAACTATGATATAATTGGTAGAATGTCATGTAGAGAAAAAGAAAGAAAAGCAATACTTTGAGAATCAATGGAATTTTTATTTTAATGCTGATTAGAATATAGAATAACTAGGTGGCATAGTGAATAGAGTATTGTGTGGGCCTGAAGTCTAGAAGACTTGAATTTAAATCCTATCTTCAGATACATATTACCTGTGTGACCTGTTCAATAAAATTGACCTGTCCTTGACTTAGTTTCTTCATCTGTAAAATAAGTGGGAGAAGGAAATAATAAACTACTTAATATCTTTGTGAAGAAAATTCCAGCAAGATGGCAACAGGAGAGGATCATCTCTTAGTGTCTCTCTCAAAACTTATAAACTAAGGACTCTAACTGAAATTTTGAGAGACAGAATCCACAGAAGGATCCAGTGAGGCAGTTATCTAACCCAAGGTAAGCTGGAAAAGAGCAAAAAGGCTCTGCTCCATGGGGTTAGAGGGGTGGCCTGCCAGAGCAAAGGAACTTCAGCCCCCCAGAGGCAGCCCCAGGGCAGTAGGAGTTGGGCTCATGGCAGCAGGGGTAGTTTCCTAACCTATACCACGGGGAGCACCAGGCACAACTTGGAGGAGCAACAGGGGACCTCTGCCAGAGAAAGCTTGTGAAGCCCAGCCTTCAGGGCATGGCAGCCCAGATCCAGGAACTGGAAGCGGGTGGAGCCCCCAGGCATGAGTGCTGAGCATAGGGAGGGGAGTGGAGAGACACTGTACTCTGCACTGTAACAAGGCTCTTGGGCTTTGATCACATTCAGACCCTGATCACAGTCTAGGCCCCCCCATAGAAAAGCAGGCCCCTCCCACCTCAGTGCCATGGCAGAGGGGTATGCTTATGGTCATTCACTTACCAGGAGGGAAGACAGAGCCTCACACAGAGAGATCTTTGTGGGGTATACCAATAATACTCAAAGTATTACTCAAAATAATACTCAAAAGCTCAGGAAGCCCCACAAAACCAGGCACAGGCAGAAGAAATGAGTAAGCAGACAAAAAAGAGGTACACCATTGAGAAATACTTTGCCTATGATCCCAAGAAAGATGAAAACACTCGGTCTGAAGATGAGGAAGTACAAGCTCCTGCATCTAAAGAGTCCAAGAAAAACAGAAATTGGGCTCAGGCTATGATAGAGCTCAAAAAAGACTTTGAAAATCAAGTGAGGGAGAACAAGAAAAATTGGAAAAAGAAATGAGAGAGATGCAGGAAAAAACCATGAAAAAAAGTCAGCAGCTTATTCAAGGAGATCCAAAAAATGCTGAAAAAAATAACATGTTAAAAACCAGCATAGGTCAAATGGATAAAACACTTCAAAAAGTTATTGACGAGAAGAATGACTTAAAAAGCAGAATTGGACAGATGGAAAAAGAAATAAGAAAACTTTCTGAGGAAAAAAATCCTTCAGATGTAGAATGGAACTGAGGGAGGCTGCTAATGTTATGAGAAATCAAGATACAATACTTCAAAACCAAAAGAATGAAAAATTAGAAGAAAATGTGAAATGTCTCATTGAAAAAACAACTGATATGGAAAAAGATTCAGGAAAGATAATCTAAAAATTATTGGAATAATCGAAATTCATGACCAGGAAAAGAGCCTTGACATCATTTTCAAAGAATTAGTACAGAAAAAAAATGTCCTGATATCCTAGAAGCAGAAGGCAAAATAGAAATTGAGAGATTACACTGATCTCCCTGAGAAAGAGACACAAAAAGAACAACAACCTCCAATAATATTATAGCCAAGTTCCAGAACTCCCAAGTCAAAGAGAAAATATTACAAGGAGCCAGAAGGACACAATTCAAATATTGTGGAGCTGCAATCAGGATCACACAGGACTTAGCAGCAACTACATTAAAAGCTCATAGGGATTGAAATATAATATTCTGGGAAGGCGAAAGAGCTTGGAATGCAACTGAACAAAACTGAATGTCCTCTTCCAGGGGAAAAGATGGGCTTTCAAAGAACCAGGGGAATTTCAAATGTTCCTGGTGGAATGATCAGAGCTGAACAGATGCTTTGATCTTCAAATACAGGACTCAGGTGAAGCATAGAGAGTGGAGGAGAAGGAGAAAATATGAGAGACTTAATAATGATTAATTGCATGTGTAGAAAAATGATACTGATAATACTCATATGAACCATCTCATTTAATAATGCATGTAGTAGGAGCTATTATAGATGAAGCACAGGAGAGAGCTGAATTTTAAGACATATAATGTGATGTAAAAATTGAGTCAATGGATAAAAGGGAAATGTAACAGGAGAAAGAAAAAGGAGTGGTGGAATAAGATAAGATATTTCATACAATAAGATTTTTTATTATAATGAGCTATTGCAATGATATGGAAGGGGGGAAGGCAAGGGGAATGAGGGAATCTTTGCTCTCATCAGAGGTGGCTAGGAGAGGAAACAGCATATATACTCAATGAAGTGTAGACATCTGGAGTAGGAAGGAGAGAAGGGGGACAGGGGAAAGGGGGGGCATGTGAGTTATGGAGGAGAGGATGGACTGTGGTGGGGGGGAGTGGTCAGATATTTCACATTTTCTTTTTTAGTTCTTGCAAGAGGATGGGATTGGAAGGCCTGTCCAGGACCATGGGAATGGGTGGATGCTGGGCCTAAGGGGTGGTATGTGGGCTTGGAGCCTCTTGGTCCTAGGACCGGTGATCTGTCTGCTGCATCACTCAGCTACCCTATAGCAGAGACAGAGTAAAAGGAGAGATAAAATATAGTATATGGTAGTAGAGAAGTATGAATGGAGAGATTTGTGCTCAGCAATGGCAGTGGTGGAAAAATATGGAAATAGCTTTTGTGATGGACTTATCATAAAGAATGTCATCCACCCATGACAGAGCTGGGTATGTTGGAACACAGACTGAAGCATATTTATTATTATTATTATTATTATTATTATTATTATTATTATTATTATTATTATTTGGGGGAGTGCTGGGCAAATTGGGCTGGGTGGCTTGCCTGGAGCTGCACAGCTGAGTATTGTTGGGTGTCTGAGGCTGGTTTTGGACCAGGTGTTCCTGGCTCCAAGTCCAGTGCTATGTCTGCCATCTGGAAGGCCCTACTATCATTATTGTTATAATTATTTTATTTCATTTTGGGTCTTTCTTTTTGTTTTGGTTCATTCAGGGCAATGGGGTTGGGGTGGCTTACCCAGGGTCACACAGTTGTGTGATTGTTGGGTGTCTGGGGCCAGATTTGGGCTCGGCTGCTCCTGGCTCCTGGGCCAGTGCCCTGTCCATTGCACCACTTGGCTGCACCTACTACTACTACTACTACTATTATTATTATTGCTATTATTATTATTATTATTTAATTTTTATTTTAATCTTTCCTTTAATTTATCACTCATGTGGGTCTATATTTTTGGGGGGTTGGGGGTTTTATGTTGACTCTTAAACAAGAATATTTTAGTAATGTATTAAAAAACATAACTTGTACAAAATAAGAATAAATAGATAAATAAGTGAATGAATAAATGAATGAATGAATAAATAAATAGATAAATGAATGAATGAATAAATGAATAAGAAAAATTTCAAAAGGGGTCACAAAAAAGTCAGAAACAACTGATAATCACTAACCAATAAAAATAGCAATTAGCTTATATCACCTGTGTATATATTCTCTTCTTCCTATCAGGTAGTATGTAGTTGGGTTAAATTTCAACCAAAATTTAATCTTTAGCTTTAAATCACATCTCTGCTTTTTGATTTGCTTGCTATCTTACATCATCCATGAAATCAGAACTTTCTTCAAGTTTTCTGGAATTAAATAATAGTTTTGAAAGCCAAATATACAAACCCTTTTTGTTTTACAAAGATATTTGCCAGATTTTTAGAAAGTGGAGGTATTGTGCCATTATTTATAGCATTAAGCATACTTTTAAAATTATTTTTATTTTATTTTATTTTTTTGCAAGGCAAATGGGGTTAAGTGGCTTGCCCAAGGCTACACAGCAAGGTAATCATTAAGTGTGTGAGGTCAGATTTGAACTCTGGTATTCCTGACTCCAGGGCCAGTGCTGTATCCACTGTGCCACCTAGCTGCCCCAGCAATAAGCATTCTTTAAGAATAAAAAAAGCTGAAAGAGAATTATAATATGTTGCTACATTAAAATTTTTAATTGAATTATATTTTATCATAAATTATTTTATATTTTATTATGATTTATATTATATGTCATATTTTTGTATGCAAGAAGTAAATGTAAGGTTATTACTTAAAAAAGAATGAGGAAAAGCTGTAAGGAAGATATGGCCTTTGAATGTAACTTTAAATAATGTATAAGCATTCAACAACAGATTTGTGTAGGACATTCCAAGAATGGATCATATCATGAATGAAGGCACAGAGATAATTAAATGGAGTGTGACTGCAATAGACAGATTAATTTGAGTAGACTTTAAGAATGGGGTAATAAAAGAAAGGCTAAAAACCTAGAATTATACCAGAGAAAATAATTGATTTTCTTAAATGCTAGGCAAAAGAGTTTGACCTTTACAGTACTGTAACTGAAGAGGGGGGAACTTGAGCAGGGTAGTGACTGAACAATTATCCTACTTTTGAATTCTTTTTGTCTATTCTCTAGTTCTCCCTAATATCACATTTATTTTTTGTGACTTCTATTCTTTCTTTTAAACTGAAGGTTCCCCAAATACAATGGCCACAATTATTTTTGTTCTTCCTAGCACCAAAGAGAGCTAAACATTTGTTGATAAGTATTTTCAGAATGAATGACAGAATGAACAACATATGGCATTGAGGAACAACCTGTGCACAGAAGCTGAAACAAAGGTAGAAGAATTTGAGGATGAATAAGTTATCCAAGATATTCTGAATATAAACAATTCACTTAGAATGAAATAAAGCTAGAGGAGATGATGGAATCCAGATTACATAGTGATATAGATATTGCCATAGTATATGATAGAATTATTAGGTCATGAAAAGTGAAATGACATACAGGATGAAAGAAAGAAGAGTCAAAGAATTTTACTTGATTTTTCAAGCAAAGGATATTGAGAGAAGAATATCATCAATCCAAATAGGAAAGTTAAGAGGAAAAGAATACTGAGGAGAGAAGATTATGAGTTTAATTTGGGGTGTATTGTGTTATAGATGCTATTAAGATTAACAATTGTAAATGTTTAGCAAGTATTTGAAGATCTAGAACCAGTATTCCGGGGGAGATCATAGTTTCATAAGTATTTAAATAGAATTGATAATTACAAGGCAAAATGATTTTAAATGAGTAAATTTAGGTTTTCCTTTAGAAGTTAAAAGTTAAAGGAAAGATTAGAAATGTTAACTTCAGCAATCAGAGAAGAAAAAGAAATTGAAGGAATCAGAATTGGCAAAGAGATAGCAAAAGTCTCACTTGTTAAAGATATGATGTTATATTTAGAGAACCCAAGGAAATCATCTAAAAAAATCTACTTGAAAACATTAATGAATTCAGCAAAGTAGCAGAATACAAAATAAAATCATCAGTATTTCTACATATGAATAACAAAGTTCAAGAACAACAAATAGAGAAATAAATTCTATTTAAAATAACTACAGTCAACATTATATACTCGTGAAGCTATCCCCTAAGAAAAACCCAGAAACTGTATGAATACAATTACAAAGCACTTCTCACCAAATAAAGTCAGATCTAAACAATTAGAAAGTTGTCAGTTGCTCATGGATGAGTCAAGCTATATAAAAATGACAATTCTACCCAAATTAAATTACTTATGCAGTGCCATATCAATCAAACCAACAAATAACTATTTTAACAAGGCAGAAATGATAATAATAACAAAATTCTTCTGGAGCAACAAAGGGTCAAGAATATCAAGTGAACTGATGGGAAAAAAATGTTAAGGAAGGTAGCCTAGCTCTAACAGATCTAAAACTATACTCTAATGCAGTGGTCATCAAAACTGCCAGGTACTGGTTAAGCAATAGAGTAATGGATCAGTGGATTAGAACTGGTTCAAAAGAAATACTAGAAAAGGACACTAATCTACTGTTTGACAAAAACCAAAGACATTAGTTTCTTGAATAAGAAGTCATTATTTGACAAAAATGCTGGTAAATCAAGAAAATAATATGAGAAAAATTAGGCATAGACCCATATCTCAGAGTTTTTCCCAAAATAAGGTTATAATGGTATAGGATTTAGACATAAAGGGTGATATCATAGAGCAATGAATAGATCAAGAAATACTCTATCAATCATACCTATGGAAATAAGTGAAATTTAAGATCAAGCAAGAAATTGAGTAAATTATAAATTATGAAATCCATGATTGTGGTTATATTAAAATTTAAAAGGTTTTGCAATAATAAAACAAATACTGTAAAAAATAGGAAAAAAGAAATCTAAGAACCAATTTTCATAGTTAAGGATTCTGATAAAGGTCTCATTTCTAAGATATATAAAGAAGTTTATCAAATTTATAAGGCTGCAATTCATCCCCCAACTGATAAATGGCCAAAGGATATGAACAGACAGTTTTCAAATTAATAAATTAAAGCTATATAGTCATATGTAAAAAATGCTCCAAATCATTACTGATTAAAGAAGTGCAATTTAAAACCATTGTAAGATACCATTTCATACCTATCAGATTGATTAAGTTGACAAAAAAGGGAAAATGATCAATGTTGGAGATGTTCTGGGTGGATTGGGACATTAATGTTTTCTTGATAAAGTTATTAACTGTTTTATCCATTCTGGAGAATAATATGGCACTTTGTCCAAAGTGCAATAAAACCGATCATACCCTTTGACCCAGCAATACCCAAACTAGGCCTATGTTCAGAAGAAATCATAAAAACTGGAAAAAATCTCACATGTTCCAAAATATTCATAGCACTTCTTTTTTTTTGTAGTGGCAAACAGTTGGTAATTGAAGGGATGCCCAACAATTGGGGAGTGGCTAAATGAGTTCTGGTATAAAAGTATTATAGAATACTATATTCTACTAAGGAACAAAACCATGAATAATTGGACCCTAGAGAAGCATGGAATGAATTATAGACTGATACTGTGGGAAGGGAGGAGAGCCAAGAAAAGATTCTACACATGAATAATAATATTGTTATAGAAAATATTAAATTCTTGGGAATCTACTGAAGACAAACCCAGAAACTATAGGGATACAATTGTATAGCACTTCTCACACAAATAAAGTAAGATCTAAATACCTGGAAAAATGTCAATTCTTCATAGTTAAGTCAAGCTAATGTAATAAAAAAATAACAATACCTGAATTACATTTCTTATTCAAAGTCATACCAATTAAACTACTGAATAACAGTTTTACCAAGCTAGAAAAAAATAGTAAACACAATTGTACAGAGCAACAAAAGGTCAAGCATAGCAAGAGAATTGACAGGATAAAAAAATCTAAAGGAAGGTGGCCTAACTCTACCAGATCTAAAACTATACTTTAAAGCGGCAGTCATCAAAACTGCTTGATACTGATTAAGAATTAGAGTAATGAAAGAGTGGCTTAGGATAAAATCAAAATAAAGATCAGTAAATGATTATATAAATCTACCGTTTAACAAACCCAAAGACATTAACTTATGGGATAAGAGCTCACTATTTGATAAAATTTGTTGGGAAAACTAGAAACTAGTATGGTAAAAACTAGGCATAGACCCACATCCCATACTGAAATAAGGTTAAGATGGGTACAGGATTTAGACATAAAGGACGATACCATAGATAAACTAACAGACCAAGAAATTATCTATTAGATCTATGGAAAGGGAATAAATGTATAACCAAACAAGAATTAGAGTACATTATAAACTACAAAATGAATGATTTTGATGATGTTACATTAAAAGGGGTTTGCACAAATAAAATCAATGATGCCAAAATTAGAAGGAAATTAGGATGTTGGGAAACAATCTTCACAACTAAGTGTTCTAATAAAGGTCTCATTTTTAAAATATATATAAAATTACATTTAATATATAAGGTTACAAGTCATTACCCAATTGATAAATGGTCAAAGGCTATGAATGGACAGTTTTCAAATGAAGAAATTAAAATTGTTTATAATAATATGAAAAATACTCCAAATCATCATTGATTAGAGATGCAAATTTAAAAAAATACTGAGGTATTACCTCATTCTTATCAGATTGGTCAAGATGAGAAAGAAAGGGAAAATTATCAGTGTTGGAGAGGTTGATGGGAGGCTTGGGATATTGATGCATTGCTGGAGGAGTTGTGAAGGGATCCAACCATTCTAGAGAGTAATATAGAACTATGCCCAAAGAGCTCTAAAAACATTTCCTTTGACCCAGCAATTATAATTCCAGTCCTATATCCAGAGGAAATCATAAAAATGGGAAGAATCCCACAAGCTCTAAAATATTCATAGCACTTTTTTTATAGTGGCGAAGAATTAGAAAATTAGGAGATGCCCATCAAGTGGAGAATGAATAAGCAAATTATGGTACATGAGTACTATGGAATATTATAAGAAATATTATAAGAAACTATAAATGGTTGGACTTTAGAGATACATGGAATGAGCTAGAGGGTCTGATGCTGATGGAAGGGAGTAGAACCAAGAGAACAATGCACAAAATCCCCAAAACATTATGAGATGATCAACTTTGATGGAAGCAGTCCCCTCAGCAGTCAGAGAGCCAGGACAACCATATTTAACTGGGTATGGACAATGTTATTATCATCCAGAGGAGGGAAGGCAAAATAAAACAAGAAAAATAACCCTGGAGAATCGGATGAACACTTTATAAAAATTATCTCTTATGTAGCTCTTTCCCTTAATTCTAATTTCTCATCCTGAAAATGATTAATCTGCAAACATGTTTATCAAAAATATGTATATATAATGCTAACTTGACAGTTCATAGATGAGGAAGGGAGGATGGAAGGATATTTTGTAGCTTAAAAATATACTTATGAATATGCATAAAAATTAAACAAAATACATACATACATATATACATACAAACAATATTGTGAGTTGATCATCCTTCATGCCTGCAACTCCTCTCAGCAGTTCAAAAAGCTAGGAAAACCCTGGGAGACCTGTTATGGACAATGCTATCTACAACCAGAGGAAGATAAACAAAACAAAGCAAAATGCAAAACAATCTGAATAAACACTCCATTTGCTTTCTAAAAAAACCTCTTATTTCTTTCCTATCTCATGATTTTCTTTCTTTTCTTTGAATCCTACTTCCTCATATAATGAATAATCTGTACACAGGTTAAACACAAATGTGTATGTACGATATTCACCAGACTGTTTGCTACTGAAGGGAGAAGGGTGGAAAGGCAGAGTGGAAGGAAATTATGCAACTTAAAAATATGCATATACATTTGGATGCATGTTAAACATTTTCATAACCTGAAATTTTAAAAATAAATTATCAATTAAAAAAGGGAAGGGAAGGAAAGATATGAAATAACTCACCTGAACCTTGTTATTCTATCTGTTATTGCCTTCCTAGGACAGAGAAGAATTAAGAATGTTTTAAGTCAAAATGAAAGTATCAATAACTAAGAAGTGGATAGAGAAGGGTCAAAGACAATTAAGTGAGAAAACTGGACTAGTGAATGAAAATATTAGTTTGTGCACAGGGTTGCATCACATACCATTCCATAACAACAATGCTTTTTCGTAACCAGGACTAAATTCATCTGGATATGCAGAAAATTAGGAACTCTCAAGGCAATCAAGTTCAGATATTAAGGTTTCCAAATGTTTTGCTATCGAGTGCGTGATGTGCATGAATGGATGAATAAAGTTCTTACTGTCTATATCTACCCTCTAGAGAAATAATATGCATGGAATTGGACATGGCAGTATCATAAGGCCAATGACCCCCACAGCATCCAAGTAATCAGAAAAATTATTATTTCCTATTAAATCAGGCCATGGGGTGATAACCTTTCTGGAAAAGGCAGGGAAACAGATGCCTTTGCACAGCATTCTCCTCCCTATAACAAAATAAGACATATATGTATATATATATATATATATATATATATATATATATATATATATATATATCATACCATCACCCATTTGATGTCAAGATCTTCAATTATGAAGGACAGCACTCATGTCATAAAAGGTTTGTTTTGGTTTTTTTTGCAGGGCAATGGAGTTAAGTGACTTGCTGAAGGCCACACAACTAGGTAATTATTAAGTGTCTGAGACCGAATTTGAACTCAGGTCCTCCTGACTCCAGGGCTGATGCTCTATCCACTGAGCCACCTAGGTGTCATATAAGTTTTGAAGTAGACATCAGTCATTTGGTGATTTATGTAGCTTTAAGGGACATTCATATATTCAGAGTTTCCCCTACCTATTGGACATGGGGCTCTTGGATACATCCTGTTTTGGGGGTTTTGAAAAAAAAACATTTTCTTTTTGTTTTTTTTTTTTTCAAGACTTGTCTAGGACTTGTTAACACCAATAATGTCTTCTGATTTCTGTATCAAAAGGCTTCAGCTCTGATACTTGGAATTCCTCCCTCCTCCTTGTTTCCTAGATCTCCCCAACCTTGCCTCACTCTTTTTTAGGACCTGATCAATTCCCTGCTTTTCTATGTTTGAAAAGCATTAATGTTCATCTGGGTTTTAAAGAGATGTGGATACTGTCTCACTGTTGCAAGTTGTAAGCTCCTTACAATCTGTGATGAGACTATGTAGAATTCCAGATTCTTCCTTTTGGATTTGGGGTTTCTTCCATTTTACGAGTTCCCAAGAGTTCTTAATTTATCAACCCACAAGGAAATATCTCAGAATGAGACTTAATGTTGGACTTAGTTCAACATTATATACATTATCTTTCTGGAAACGCTACTGACATTCTGATATTACTAAGATTATTTAGGGAGTAGAAGGTAGCATTATATTTGGTACTCATAATCTCTGTTCTTGTATTAACAATTTTCTGTCAAGACCCTTGGTAAATACTGCAGGCTTTAATCTGATTCTGAATTCATCATCTTCTGGAAAAATTAGCTCACAAGTTATCACCAATTAGCCTTTTTTTTTTTACAAATAAAATACATAACAGTAAAAAACAGAAAACATTGAACACCTAACAGTGTACTGAAATAACCGAAAAAAGAAATCTATCCTACGAAAACACAGGACATAATTCACTTTCAGGATATCATAACATATCATTTAGCCAGGGAATATATTTAGACACAAAATTTATAATCTTAGGGCTATGTTCTTGCTAGAACTCCTCAGCTTCTCCTGCAGCTGGATTCACCTCAAAGTTGGTATTTTATTATATTGATCTGGCAATATTACTGAGATGTGAGCTGATTTTTATTGTTGGTGCATTGTATGTTTATTTTTGTACTCTTTTCCAAAAATCTCCATCATTAGTTTGATCTTTTAAATGCTTTCCTTCTACTTCGGCTGCTATTCTTTCAGTTCATTCTATTCCTTGATTTAGGGGTAAGGAAAAAAGATTAAATTCCATCATATGCCTGGTTACTAATTTGGGATCAAGGAGATGATTGAAATTGTTTGCCTTGGTTTGATTTCCTGCCATCAATGAAATTGATGCTTTCCTTACTCTAGTATTTCACATAGAAGTGTCCAAAAAGAGAAAGAATCAAAATTTCATCTATGATTACAACAAAGTCAATGCTTCTAAAAGTAATATTTTAAAAGATGACAAAATGAAAGCATCTCTGGTTGCATTCCCCTAGAATGTATTGATTCAAGTAAGAAAAGAAAGTTCCAAATATCCAAAGACAAATGTGAATGCAAATGAGAATATGTTGATAATATTATGAAGGAAATTATTGGTACTGAATGAAGAAGAATGCTTCGAATCCTTCTAGGGAATCAAAGAACATGAGGAAAAATGAGAATTTTACAGAGAGAGAGAAAACAAAGATCTTTAGAATGACAGACTACTTTGATACAATAGTTACATCTTGCAGAAATATTATTCTAACTTACAACTTAAGAGATGAAGAAGATATTGCTTCTCCACAATTGATAATGGGCAAAGGATATGAATACACAGTTTCCAAATGAAGACATTAAAGATATATATATATATATATATATATATATATATATATATATATATATGTATATATGAAATGTGAAAAAATGTTCCAAATAATTAATGATTGGAGAAATGCGAATTAAAAGAACTCTGAGGTATCACCTCATACCTATCAGATTGGCTAAGATAACAAAAAAGGAAAAATGATCAATTTTGGAGAGGTTGTGGAAGAATGGGGATGTTAATGCATTAGTGATGGAGTTGTTAGTTGATCCAACCATTCTGGAGAGTAATATGGAACTATGCCCAAAGAGATAATAAAACTGTTCTTATCCTTTAACCCAGCAATTCTAAGACTAGGCCCACATCCAGAAGAAACCATAAAAAATGGGAAAAGTTCCAATGTTCCATTTTATTCATAGCAGTTCTTTATGTAATGACAGAGAATTAGAAATTGAGGAGATGTCCATCAACTGGGGAATAGTTAAACAAGTTATGGTACATGAATATTATGGAATGTTATTGTTCTATGAGAAACCATAAATGATCAGACTTGAGAGAAGCATGGAATCAATCACAAGAAGGAAGGAGGGGAAAATTATCATTCAAAATCTTGCAAAATGAATTTGGCACATATCTTCACATGACATTGCAAAGAAGTATTATTAAATGGAGCACTAAGTAGTGACTAGATGTGCATGAAACATGGACAATTAAAATTATCATATGACAAAAACATAAGTATAGTTTAAAATATGATGTCATGGGGAAGAGGCAAGATGGCAGCAACAGAATAACCTTTCCTAGGATCTCTCCCAAAACATTTCATAAACCTTAAAATTATGACTAACTACATTTTTGAGAGATAGAACCAACAGAAAGATCTAGTGAGGCAATTCTCCAGCCCAAGATAACGTGGAAAATAATGGGAAGGTTCTGTTCCACATGGTTGGAGGGGGCAGTAGCACACCAGAGAGAAGGAGCTCCAGCCTTCCAGGTACAGCCCACAGGGTGCTTGGATCCCTAGGAGCACCTACTCCTGGCAGCAGAAATAGTTTCCTGACCTGCCAATACAGGGAGCACAACTTTGAAGATCAGCAGGGAAATCTCTGCAAAAGCAAGGGCAAAGATCAGGCTAGTGAGGCCCTCCTCAGAGCAGCCACAGCCCTTAGTATAGCTCAGATCCTAGGAAACAGAACAGGCTCACAGAGCCATCCAACAAGGAGCCACCCAGAAGCTACTTCCAGAGTGCTCTGTCCATGGAAAGTAAGGGGGTGGGAGAGATTGTCAAGGTCTCCCCTCTGTCCCTGAGACAGGACTCCAGGGCTTTGTCCATATTCAGATCCTGGTCACAGTCTGGCCCTCATAATGTCATAGAGCAGAGACCTTCCTCACAACCTTGGGGCTCAGGGGTGTGCTTGTGGTCATCCACAGAACAACACACAGGCAGGAAAGCAGTCAGAGCCTCCCACAAGACCTTGAAGGAACTGAGTTCCTTGCAAGCATGTCACAATAATAATCAAAAGCTCTGGAATCACCATCAAACCAGGGCATAGACTGGAGAAATGAGTAAACAGAAAAAAGAGGAACCTGATCATTGACAATTACTTTGGTCCCATGGAGGATCAAAACATACACTCAGAAGATGAAAAAGTTCAAGCTTCTGCATCTAAAGACTCTAAGAAATATAGGAGTTGGGCTCAGTCTATGATAGAGCTCAAAGCAGATTTTGAAAATCAATTAAGAGAGGTAGAGGAAATATTGGTAAGAGAAATGAGAGAGATGCAGGAAAAACATGAAAACCAAGTGAGCAGTTTAGTCAAGGAGATCCAAAAAATGCTGGAGAAAATTACATGTTAAAACCATTTAGGTCAAATGGAAAAGGAGATAAGAAAACTCTGTGAGGAAAACAAATCCTTCAAATGTAGAATGGAGTTAAATGAAGCCAATCACTTTGCAAGGAATACAGATATAATAATTCAATACCAAAAGAATGAAAAACTAAATAAAATGTGAAATATCTCATTGAAAAAACAACTAATCTGGAAAACAGATCCAGAAAAGACTATTTAAAAATTACTGGACTACCTGAAAGTCATGTTCAGATAAAAAGAGCTGTGATTTCATTTTAAAAGAATTTTTACAGGAAAATTGCCTTGTTATCCTAATGGTAGAAGGCAAAATAGAAATTGAGAAAATACACCAATCTCCTCCTGAAGGAGATACAAGAAAAAAAGCCCTAGAAATATTATAGTCAAGTTCTAGAACTCCCAAGTCAAAGAGAAAATATTACAAGCAGCCAGAACAAAACAATTCAATTATTGTGAAGCTACAGTCAGTATCACACAGGGCTTAGCAGGATCCACAATAAGGGTTCTTAGGATTTAGAATATAATATTCCAGAATGCAAGAGAGCTTGGAATGCAACTGAGAATCAACTACCCAGCAAAACAGAACATCCTCTTCCAGGGGAAAAGATGGATTTTTCAGTGAAACCGGGAAATTTCATATGTTCATGTTGAAATGACCAGAACTGAACAGAAAGTTTGATCTTCAAGTATAGGACTCAGTTGAAACATAGAGAGTGTGGACAAGAATGGTGAATTATGAGGGAGTTAATGATGATGAACTGTGTGTATTTCATCATGTGAAGATGATACTGATAATACTCAGATGAAACTTCTAATTTATTAGAGCAGTTAGAAGGAACATATATAGACAAGGCAGAGGAAGGAGCTGAATTTGAAGGTATAATTTATTTTTTAAACCTGGATGGATAAAAAGGGAATGTATTGCAAGAAAAGGAAAGTAGAGCTAGAATAGACTAAGATATTTCATGTAAAATAGTCAAGAAATAGTTTTCGCAATGGCATGGAAGGGGAAGGTGAGGGGCAATGAGGGAGCCTTCATTCTAATTGGATATGACTGAGAGAAGAAACAGCATATATACTCAATAGGGTATAGAAATCTAGAAGAAAAAGGAGAGAAAGGGGTCAGGGGGAGGGGAGGGGGGAATGTAGGTGATTAGAGGAGAGGAAAGATCATGGGAGAGGATAATCAGATATATCACATTTTCTTTCTTAATATTGTGTAAAGTAATGGGATTGGGTGGCATGTCTGGGACCAAGGGCCTGGGTGGTTGATGGGTTTTTGGAGTGGGATGACGGCTTTGAGTCTCTTGGCCCCAGGGCTGGTGCTCTAGCCACTGTACCACTTGGCTGCCCCACTGATCATTTTTGAAGAGGCACAGAATGAAAGGAGACAGAAAATATAAAAATTGGTGGTGGGGAGGAATGGATGGAGGGAATTACAATCAGCAACAACAACTGTGTAAAAATATGGAAGTAACTTCTCCTTTGAATTTATGATAAAGTATGTGATCAACTCCAGAGAAAGAGCTGATGTTATCAGAACACAGACTGAAGCACAACTTTTTCTCTTTCTTCCACTTTATTTCTCATAGTTTTACATTTCTGTAGCAGGAGGAGGGATTATGTTTACTCTTACAACAAGAATATTTAATTAATGTATAAATAAAAAATAAATATAGACAATAAGTATTAAAGAAATACTACACAATATAAAACAAGTGAGGCCATTCACACATTCGGGAACAATCAATTAGACTTCAGGTTTGTAATGTTGTGTGAATTAAGAAACAGTTCAATAATGTAGCAATGAGGAAGAAAGTGTTGGAGAGGAATATTTTAGTTGTAGAGAGCATTTTTTATTTGAATTTATTAATTTATTATCCTAACTACTTGCAATGATAGCTTTCAACATTTACCTTTTGCACCATTTTGAGTTCCACATTTTTCACACCCTTTTCTTCTCCTCCTACCTCCCCTTGTCAGTGAACAATGTTAAATGTTATGCATGGAAATCTATGTCAAGCATATTTCCTTATAAGTCATATTGAAAAGATGAATCAGAGCAAAAAGGAACAAAACATCCCATGAGAGAGTCAAAAAAACCATAAAGTATAAAACAAAATTTTAAAATGAAAAATATTTAGCTTTGGTATGCTTTCAGACTCCTTAGTACATTCTCTGGTTGTGGAAGATAGTTTGCATCACAAGTCCTTTAGAATAGTTTTTGATTATTGTACTATTGAGGAGAGCTAAGTTCATCATACTTGGTCATCACACAGTGCTGCTATTAATGTACACAATGGTCTCCTAGTTCCCTACTCAATTCATTAAGTATCAGTTCATTTAATTTTTTCCACACTTTTCTGAAGTCCACCCAAGCATGATTTCACAGAGCCATAGTACTCCATAGAAATCAAAAATAACAATTTGTTCAGTCATTCCTCAACTGATGGGCATCCCTTCAATGTCCAATTTGTTGAGACTATAAAGAGAGCTATTATAAATATTTTTGTACCTGAGTTTGTTTGCCCTTTTTTAAATTTTGAATTTTTTACAATTTTTTCCCCTAATCTTGCTTCCTTCCCCCCACCCCTCACATAAGGCATTCTGCTAGTCTTTATATTGTTTCCATGGTATGCATTGTTCTAAGTTGAATGAGATGACAGAGAAATCATATCATTAAGAAAGAAAAATGAACTATTGTGCTTGATTGTTGCACTAATGGAATGAGCAAGTCCATCAAGGTTGGTCATCATCCCCATGTTGCTGCTAGGGTTCACAATGTTCCTCCTCATCTTGCTCAGCATCAGTCCATGCATATCTTTCTGGGCTTCCCTGAATTCCCATCCCTCCTGGCTTCTAATAGAACAATAGTGTTCCATCACATACATATACCACATTGTTAAGCCATTCTCCAAATGAAGGACATTTACTTAATTTCCAGTTCTTTGCCAACACATACAGAGCTGATATGAATATTTTTGTACAAGTGATTTTTTATACATTATTAAAATATTCTTGTTTAAGAGCAAACATAATATATTCTCCCCCCAAAAAATATAGACCCTCATGAGAAATAAAGTAAAGGAATGAGAAAAAAAATGTATTTCAGTCTGTGTTCTGATGCCATCAGCTCTGTCTTGGGAGGTTCACATTCTTTATGATAAGTCCATCATAAAAGTTTGTTCCACATTTTTGCACTGCTGCTGTTGCTGATTGTAATTTCCTCCATCCATTCCTCTCCACTACCATATATTATATTTTCTCTCTCCTTTCACTCTGTCCCTCTTCTAAAATGTGCTGTAAGGTAGCTGAGTGGCACAGCAGATTGATCACCGGCCCTATGGCCAAGAGACCCTGAGCCCACATATCACCCCTGAGACCCAGCAACCACCCATCCCTGTGGTCCTGTACAGGCCACCCAATCCCAGTTCCTTGCAAGAAGTAAAAAGTAAAATGTGTTCAATCTGACTATTCTCGCCTATGATCTGTCCTCTTCTTTATCACCCACATTCCCCCTTCCCCTTTTCCCCCTTCTCTCCTTTTTACTCTAGATGTACATACCCTATGGAGTGTGTGTGCTGTTTCCTCTCTCTGAGTCATTTCTGATGGGAGAGAAGGTTCAGTCATTCTCTCTGGCCTTCCCCCTCTTCCATATCATTTCAAAAGCTCATTGTAAAGAATAAAAAATGCATATAAATTATATGAAATATCTTAGCCTATTCCTTCTCTCCTTTCTCTTACCACCTTCTAATTTATCTTGGACTGGGAAAATATATCACTCAGTTTTCTGTGGGTTCTGCCCCTCTAAATTTTGGCAAGAGTCCTCATTTGATGGCTGTTGGAGTTTATTGGGAGAACAAGTTTCTGTAAAATGCTGCCTTATTGTGGCCATCTTGGCTCTGTCCCCTTGTTTGCCCATTTTTTACAATCTCTTTGGGACAGAAACTTAATAGTGGTATTGCTGGACCAAATTTCCCTTTGGGCATAATTACAAATTGCACTCTAAAATGGTTGGTTTAGTTCACACAATAAAGCATAGTTTGCTAATTATCTCATATACTCTCTAAAATTGATCATTTTTCTTTTTGTCATTTTGGTCAATCAAGAGGTGTGAAATACTACCTTAGAGTTTTTTTTAATTTGGGTTACTCTAATCCATAATGATTTGCAGCATTTTTATAAAACTATAGTATAGATAAATAGTTATTTGTACCTGCCTATTCATAATCTTTGGTTATCAATTAAAAATAAGTTCTACTCATAAATTTTATTCAGCTCTCTCTATATTTTAGAAATGAGTCCTTTATAAGAAAGGTTATCTTTAAAATTGGTTTTCCAACTTATTGTACTCCTTCACATCTTGCTTGCCTTGGCTTTATTTTTGCAAAAGCCTTTTAATCAAATTTTCTATTTAGCATTTTATAATGTTCTCTATCACTATATATTCATAAAATTCTCCCCATTTCATAGTCTTGAGAGATATACTATTCTTTGATCTCCTAATTGGCTTATTGTATGACTCTTTATTCCTAAATCCTCTACCTATTTCTACCTTATCTTAGTATAGGTGTTAGATATTGGTCTATGCCTAGTTTTTGCCATATTCGTTTCCAGTTTTTCCACTTTTTTGTCAAAGAGTTCTTAACTGAGAAGTTAGAGTCTTTGGGTTTATCAAACAATAGATTGTTTCAAAAGAACAGTAGTAAATGACTTCTATAGCCATTTACTACTGTTCTTTTGTACCAAATCTATTTCACTGATTCACCACTCTATGTCTCAGCAAGTAACAAACAGTTTTGATGCCAAGTACTTTATGAGATAATTTTAGATCAGATATGTCATGCTTTTTTTCATCAATTATCTTGACATGTATAACCTTTTGTCCTTCCTATTTTTTCTTAATACAATAAAATAATTTTTGCAGTTTTGTTGCTATTGCACTAAATGAATAATTTAATTAAGGTAGAATTGTCATAATTACTATATTAACTCAACCTTCCCATGAGTAATTGATATTTTCCAATTATTTTGAATTTATTTACTTGTGTGAAAAATTATTCTGTAACTGTTTTCTTATAATTTTTGGGGTTTGTCTTAGCAGGTAGACTCTCAAATATTTCATATTGTTTATAGTTATTTTAAATGGAATTTCTTTTTCTATCTCTTACTTTCAGGCTTTTGTAGTATTATATAAAAATGATGATATTTATGAGGGTTTATAACATATCCTGCATCCTTGTTGACAATACTAATATTCAAGTAGATTTTCATTGATTTTCTAGAATTCTCTATTGTAACATCTGCAAAGGGTGAAAGGTTTGTTTCCTCATTACCTATGTTGATTTATTCAATTTCATTTTCTTATTGCCAAAGTTAATATATCTAACATGATGTTTAATGACTGCAGTGATTACAAGTATCTTTTTTTCAAGCCTGATCTTATTGGGAATGTTTAAGCTTATCTCCATTACGTATAGTGTGTGTTGGCAATTTTATATAGATACAACTAATAATATTAAGGGAAGCTAAATTTATTCTTATGTCCATGAGTGTTTTAATAGAATGGGTTCTTTATTTTGTCAAAATATTTTTTCATCATTTATTGAAATAATCTTATAATGTGTTAGTTTTCTTACTGTTATATTCAATAAAGATGTTTTCTTAGTATTGAACAAACCCCAAATTCCTACCTGATTGTAGCATATTAATGTATTCTTTTTCTACCTTTTTGACTTACAGAACCAATAAATTATATTCTTCTTTCTTTATTATATTCTCTTAATCTTTTAGGGATATATAATTTTCACTAATAAATGCTTTGGATATATCCCACAACTTATAATATGCTGTCTCATTATTAATGTCTTTGATGGAAATATTATTTCTATGGGTTATTGTTTTATTGCTTCATGCTTTAAAATTCTATTTTTTAATTTCCAATTTATTTCTAGTCTATCTTTCCATGGACCTTTATTACAAGTGATTTTTACTGTATCATAATGTAAAAAGGATGCAATGAACATTTTTGCCTTTCTGCATTTGATTGCAAGATATTTATGCTCTATTACATAATCAATTTTATGTACATAACATGTACCATAAAGGAAAAGGCATATTCCTTTCTATCACTTTCAATTTTTTTTGGAAAAGTAATACTCGTCCAAGGTCTCACAGATAAAAAAGTGTTAAGTATCTAAAATTGGATTTGAACTCGGCTCCTCCTTACTCCAGAGCCAATGCTCTATCCACTGTGCCACCTAGCTGTCCCTCAATTTTCTCTAGGGATCTCTCATATCTAACTTTTCTAAACTTCTATTCTTTGCCTTCATTTACTTTTGCTTTATTTTGTGGTTAGACACACCTAATTTATTTATTTATTTGTTTGTTTGTTTGTTTATTTATTTATTTATTAGAGTTTTCAAGGCAATGGGGTTAAGTGGCTTGCCCAAGGTCACATGGCTAGGTAATTGCTAAGCATCTGAGGTCGGATTTGAACCCAGGTACTCCTGACTCCAAGGCCTGGGCTCTATCCACTGCACCACCTAGCTGCCCCATAGATAAACCTAATTTTAAGAGAAGAGTTTTTGTTCTCTCACTAGTATAGTTTTGCTGCATATATCTTCCTGAAACTCATTTATCTTTTTCTTTAAGAATTTGGATGCTATACCACTTAGCACATTTCTGTTTAGTGATCCTTTTACTTTGTGTATATCATAATTCTATGACAGAGTTTCTTCTTTATCTCTTTTAATAGTATCAGTTTTTGCTTTTGCTTTGAGATAAGGATTACTTCCCCTACTTTTTTTTCACTTCAACTGAAGCATAATATCTTCTTTTACTATCTTTTACCTTTATTCTGTATGTCTCTTTCTGCTTTAAATGTGTTTCTTGTAAACAACATATTGTAGGATTCTGATTTTCTGGTCACTCTGATATCCACTTCTGTTTTAATGGGAGAGTTCATCCCATTCACATTCACAGTTATGAATACTAACTCCTTATTACTCTCTATTGCATCTCCCCTTCATTTGTGTTTTCTCCCTCCTTTCTCACTATCCCTCCTCAACAATATTTTGCTTCAGATAGCTACACATCCAATCTCTCCCTCTTTTATCATCCCCCACCTCCCCTTTCTTTTTCTTTTACTTTTTCCTTCCCTTTTCCCCTCTCCCTCCTATCAGCTGCTCCATTGCTTCATTCCTTATTCTCTCCTAATTCCTTGTAGGGTAAGATAAGTTTCTAAAAACCAACTGAGTGTATATGTTCTTTGCTCCTTGAGCCAAATCTGAAGAAAGTTTCCTGCAATTCTCACTCTTTCCCGTCTTTTCCTCTACTGTAATAGATTCTTTGTACCACCTCATATAATGCCATTTATCCATTTAACTTCCCCTTTCCTCTCATACCAGTATAATTCATTTTTGTAATATCTTAATGTTTTATCATGCCATAGAAATCACTTTATAGCCATACTTTCTTTGGAAGTATACTCCCACAAATATACATTTCTCAAGTAATAAGCATCCTTCTCCCATGTCATTATATAACCAGTTGAAGGTAATTGAATAGCATTCATTTAATGTCCCTGTTTATCTTTTTACATACCTCTTTAATCTCATGTTTGAAGATTGAATTTTCTCTTCTCCATTGATCTTCTCATCAGCAAAATTTGAAAATCACCTGTTTTGTTAAATGTCCATCTTTTTCCTTGAAAGAATATATTCATGATTGCTGGATAGTTGATTCTTGGTTGTACTCCAAATTACCTTGCCCTCTAGAATATTATATTCCAATCTCTTTAGTTCTCTAAGGTTAATTCTGTCAGGTCCTGTGCAATCATGACTGTGGCATCTTGTTATTTGAATTTTTTCTTTCTGTCTATCTGCAGTATTTTCTCCTTGAACTGATAATTCTGTAATTTGAGTACAATATTTCTTATCATTTTCATTTTGGTATCCCTGTCAAGAAGTGATAAATGGATTATTTCAATGACTATTTTACTTTATGCTTCTATGATATAAGGACAATTTTGCTTGATTTTTTTAAAGATGTTGTCCAGGTTCTTAATTGACATACTCACACTATCTACCTAAATATATGCTTTCTAAATATCCTTCATGTTTCAAGCTTTTGACTCTCACATAAAGAGCTCTCATTTTGTCTCCTGATCTTTTCTTTTTCTTTTTAGTTTTTACAAGGCAATGGGGTTAAGTGGTTTGCCCAAGGCCACAACAGCTAGGTAATTATTAAGTGTCTGAGACCGGATTTGAACTCAGGTACTCCTGACTCCAGGGCCAGTGCTCTATCTACTATGCCACCTAGCCTCCCCATCTTCTGATTTTTTTAACCTCTATTATTTAATTTTAAAATCTTTTTTGAGTTCTTGCAGGAAGGCTTTTTAAGCTTGAAACTAATTTATATTTCCCTTTGAGGCTTTCCTTGGAAGCATTTTAGCTTTGTTCTCTTTGATTTCTGTTTTGTTCTGCCCTGTTACCATAGAAACTTTCTTTGCTCTGGGCTCTTTTTCCCCCCACATTTTTAGACTATTTCATCACTTTTTTTGTTTTCCATTAGTCAATGAGTTTAAGTGTCTTGTCAAAGGTCACACAACTAATAAGTATTAAGTGTCTGAGGTCAGATTTGAATTTAGTTGCTCCTGATTCCTGGATCAGTGCTCTCTCTTCTGCACCACCTAACTGTTTGTATTTTATCATTTTTAAAGCTGGGTTCTACTCTTGGGAAGAGGGGACACTGTCCCAACCTTCTTGTGATAGGGATCAGGGGCCTGGTCATTGACTTTCTGGATTGAGAACTCTGCCTTGTCTATTTTGTTTGTGTCATGTGGCTTAGTCAAGCCTGTTGTGTCAGAATTCTGAGACTGGCAGTTTGCTTCCTTGCAGGAGTTGGAAGTCTTACAGATTGCCTAATATACCAATAACTTGAAGGAACACACTGTGTGTGCTTGGTTGCTGATCTCTATTGTGTTTTTGAGCCTCACTCTGGATTTTCCAAATATTACCTATTCTGGACTGTGCTCCCTTTTATCCAAGTAAAACTAACCTTCCCTGAAATCCTTTGATAATCAATTTCTATCCAGTGTTCCTGCCTCAAATCTTTCCCATAGATTAATCTATACTTTATTCAACAGTAAATTTATTTTTAAGGTCATTTCTGACCATGTGTATTTTTTACTTTCTCAGTAAACTACAAAGCTTTCCCATTGCCTCAAGGATACAATATAAACTCTGGTTGGCTTTTAAAATCATTCACATTTTCCCCAACATATTATTTCTCCTCTGGTTGTCTTTTAAAATCATTTACAACATTTATCCCATCATATTCTTTCCAATATCTTTATATACAATTCCTTTCCCTATACTCTATGGTCTAAACCAGTTGGTCTCTTTGTTATTCAAAGGTAGCCTTCATTCTCCTATCTCCTAATCTCTGTATTAATCAACTTCTATGCATATAAGGTACTTCTTAGTTCCTTTCTAAAAACTCACATTTTTTTCAAGCCTCAGCTCTACCCAGTTTCCTAATCTCTTGCTCCACCACAAAGACAAGTACTCATCTTAATTATGTAATGTATAACTACCTCATTAATTTTATATTTATACTGCATATATTTAATTTCACACACATTTGTATATAATGGCAGCCCATTGATTCTTGAAAATAATGATTGTTTCATTTTTTGGGAATTCATATCTCCCACATTGTGTACAGGTTCTTTGACACAGTATGAAATATATAAACATTTGATAACTGACGCACTAAAGGAGCTAATACTACTGAAAATGTCTTGTCTTTAATTGAGACTATTATGTTGAGAAGATTAAATTAATTAATCGAAAGTTGTTTTCAATGAAATAAACAGAATTATATATCTTTAACAATTTTGAAAAATTCTATTTCAACAACATATTCTTTGAGTACTCTAAGGATAAAAATAGCCTATAAAGCAAAAAACAAATACAAAATTTTTTAAACATCCAAGAAAAATCTTTGGAAAATGTTTTTTTTTTCCTTTTCTAACAATTACAAGAAGTATCTGTTAAGTGATATGTGAAGAACAAAGAAATTTGCATTTTCTTAGAGTTTAAATGAATGTGACTGAAATGTAGGGAATCCTTAGAAATTCATGAAAATTCCATGAATGTGTCTAATGAGTTTTTCTCCAGCATTTACATCAATGTGAAAAATCAGCTTCATGTAACAGAAAGAACATCATACAAAGAATCAAGAAAAGCGGGGTTTAGACTGAAATCTATTATCTGATAGAGACAAGCCCATTCATTTCCATTTCCATTTCTTTGCCATCAAAATGTTTTCCCTAGGGTATTTCTTCTTAAAATCTTGCCAAAGGCAGTGTGAATCCTGATTTTTAAGAAGCATTTAGGATGATGATTCTGTGGAAAATACAGTGAAAGAAAGGACAGCTAATATTTATGCAATGGTTTTATTATGCATACATTTGCATCTTTCTTAAGAACCATACTCATAAAATGTGGATCGATAAAAAGTATCACCATCAAAATTCTAGAAGTACGCTACCCAGTTTTATACTCAGCCTATTGAAAACTACTGAAAATAGCAACAGCAATACACAGAGGAGGTAAAACAACGTAGAAAAGAATCACTTTTCATCTGAGGGTATGAAAATTGAATGATAAGAGAGGAGTGCATTTCAGGAAGTAATAAGAATTTAGCATGGAGAAATATTAGGTATTTGATGTGGAGAATTTGAGTCTATGGTTGTGGGAAGCATCTATCCTTGGAAACTTGTAAGAAGGCAACCTGTTGTATCTATCAACAAGCATTTATTTAAGTGCTGACTGTGTAACTGGTATTAGGCTAATCACAGTGTATATAAGACAACAAAAAAAATAAAATGACCAAAGATAATAAATAATTCATCATCACATTGTTCAAGAGGCTAGCAGAGGTAAAAGGTAGGTTATTTTAAATGAGGTTTTATCCCAGTTTTTCTACTTCCTGTATGTGACCTTGGACAACTTATTTATATTTACTTATTCTTGCTTTGCATATATTTGAATACTTGAATTTGAATTGATTTTGTCTATGCTCTATTCTAGCTTTGAAGTTGCATAATTTTATACAATTAATAGCATCTGAATCTATTAGAATCATAACATCTGGACATGTCAATAACAGGTGCATAACAATAGCAGAATATATAAATATATTTTGAAGTTTGTAAAGTTTATTTCATAACTTACTTCATTCAATGCTCACAAAAACTGCTTGAGATTGGTGCTATAATTATCCCCATTTTACTGATGTGGAATTGGAAACAGATAATGGGCTATTTGCTCAAGGTCATGCAATTAGGGTGTATCTTAAGCAAAATTCAAGTTGACTTCTTCCTGACTCCAACTCTGGTTATCTCTATCCCCTTTGCCACTTAGAACTCACATAGCACCTCGGCTATATTATCTAAAATGTAGTAGAACAGGAATCTATTCTATAATATACATGACAAACATGCATCAATCTTTTTGTGGGCTGAGGAGGAATATATTCTCTGCAAAGGCAGGCCATTCTATTTATTTTAAATAGCTCAAACAGTAAGTTTTTTCTCATATTGCTTTTTGCTCATATCCACATTATTTTACAAATGATAAAACTGATTGTTTTGCTTTGTAATATCAAGTCAAAGAAATAGAAATAGTTTTCTGTTAGGAGTGACCTTCAGTGATTATGAAGTCTAAACCATGATCATGACAAAAATCTCTACTACAAAATAGTTGATGAGTAGTCATTTATTATTTAAAGTCCTGCTTTAAGTGAATATAAATTAATTCTCTAGAGACCTAATATCTCTACCACATGACAGTTCCTCAAAAACTCAAAATACTTGTCTTATTCCCCTCACATTCAATTATTTAAACTAAGCACCCTAAGGTCTTTCACTAAAGATTTGTTTGACCTGATCTCAAGGTCTTTCACCATGCTAGTCAGTACTCTTTTGAAAATGTATTGCCCAAAGTTGAACTGGAAATTTCAAATGTAGTCTTAAGAAAGAAATTAGAAGCAGAACTATTATCAACTAATTCCAGGGCATAACCAATCCTTCAGCCTCATTTTTAAAATATAATCATATTGTTCTTAATGTTTTTATAGAAACATTTTGTTACACAGCTTCCATTCTCTTCTTTCTTATTGGAGTATTAGACTTAAAGTTATAATTCTTTATAATTATCTTGAGATTATACAACACCTGAGGCCTGGATCAATTTTATTCCTATCTTAGATTTTAATGATTCTTATTGAATTAAATAGAACTCACACTGCTTTAAAGTTAAATCCCATTTAATTCCTCACAAGAATCATCACTGAATCCTTCCACAGTAAAAGTTAATTATTTCTTGAGAGTCATGAACCCATAGTGAATAGATTTATTTTCTATGCATCTTTGGGGCATTCTAGATCTGAAGCAAATCACTAATTTTAAAATGCAATTCAAATTCCAGTCTCTGTTATTTCAGTAAGAGCAAAACATATTAGAAATTGTAGCAAGTAGGTGAATATATTATTATTTAAGGAAAAAAATAGGCATTTTATTTCTTTGAATGAATTCTGTTATCATATCATCAAAACTGGAAATGACTAAAAAAGAGAGATTAGATAAATTGAATAAAATAGAAAATGTATATTCAGGAAAAAATGTAACTCAAAAACCCAGAGTTTGATTAATTGAAAGACATAAATTTCTTAAGAAAAATTGGAATATTTGATTTAAAAAACACATCTGGAGGAGGGGGGGAAGTCAGAGCCAAGATGGCAGCTTGAAAGCAGCATTTCCTGGAAACTCCTTTCTCCACAGACTCCAAAAGTTGTCAAATTATGACTCTAGCCAAAATTTAGAGGGACAGATCCACAGAAAGATTGAGTGATTCATGTTCTCAGTCCAAGATAACTTAGAAGGTCATCAGGAAGGGTGTGTTTCACCAGGACTGGGAGTGGGAAAAAAGCCCTGCCTGCAGTGCAAGTCAACCCAGCCCATGGATCATCAGGAACAAATTGAAGGGAAGTTGAGAGAACTCTGCTACAACAGAATGAGTGTGGAGTGATGAGTACCAGCTGCAGAACCTGCATCAAGAATGGGAGGAAACTAGCCTGCACCTCCAGAACACAGCCCACAGACAGTAAGGGGGTCAGGGGAGACTGCAGAAATATCTCTGATCTCCCTGGGGCAGGTCTCTGCTGTTTGCCTACACTCAGATCCAGGTTGAAGTTTGTCCTTCCATACTAAGGTAGCAGGATCCTCCTCACAGCTCCAGGGCAGAAGGGAGTAACTGTGGTTATCTACATGTCAAAGCACAGGCAAGAGAACATAAGACCCTGGAGGAATAAAGGTCTCAGTGGGGTATCCTCAAAAACCCACCAAAGTCTTGGAAGTGCTATAAATTAGTCTTAGACTAAGGAAATGAGCAAACAATAGAAAAAGAAGAATCTGATCATGGAAAATTTGGTCCCATGGAAGACCAAAACACATACTCAGATGACAACAAAATCAAAACTTCTGCATCCAAATCCTTCAAGAGAAACAGAAAATGGTCTCAGACTATGGATGAGATTTAAAAAGACTTTGAAAAGCAATTAGTGGAGATGAAGGAAAAATGGGGAGGAGAAATGCGAGCAATGGAGAAAAATCATGAAAACCAAATCAGCAGATTGATGAAAGAAATACAAAAAAAAAATACTGAAGAAAATAATGTGTTGAAAACCAATTTAGGCCAAATGGAAAAAGCAAAGCAAAACACAAATTTGAAGAATGCTTAGAAAAATAGAATTGACAAGCTGGTAAAGGTGATAAAATAGCTCTCTGGAGAAAATAACTCTCAAATGAAGAATGTAACTAAAGGAAGCTGATGACTTTGTGAGAAATCAGGAAGAAATGAAACTCTTGCAAAAAAGCAAAAAATAAATAGAAGAAAATATGAAATATGTCATTGGAAAAACAACCAACCTCAAAAACAGATCCAGAAGAAATAATTTAAAGATTATTGGGCTACCTGAAAGTCATGACCAGGAAATGAGCCTAGACTTCATTTTTTCAAGAAAAAGTCCAGAAAAATTGCCCTGAGGTCCTAGAAACAGAGGGTAAAATAGAAGTTGAGGGAATTCTTTGATCACCTCCTGAAAGAGCTCCAAAAGAAAAACTTCCAGGAATGTTATAGCCAAATTCCAAAACTCTGAAGTCAAAGAGAAAATACTAAAAGCTGCCAGAAACAAACAATTCAACTACTCTGGGTCGGTCCATAGTCAAGATTACACAGGATCTGGCAGCATCTGTAGTATGGGCTCATAGAAATTGAAATATGATATCACAGAAGGCAAACGATCTTGTTTTACAACCAAGAATCAACTACCTAGCAAAACTGAACATTCTATTTCAAGGGGAAAGACAAAAGATGGTCTTTCAACAAAACAAGGGACTTTCAAACTTTCCTATTGAAACAACCAGAGCTGAACAGAAACTTTGATCTCCAAATACAGGACTCAGGTGAACCATAGAGGGAGTGGATGAGAAGAACTAACTATGAGGAACTCCATGATATAGAACTGTTTGTATTCCTGCATGGGAAGAAGATACTGATAACTCATCTGAACTTTCTCATTTATAAGAGCTGTTAGGAGAATATATAGACAGGGCACAAGAAGGAGAGGAATATAATGGTATAATATAGTAAAAATTTGGAGTCAATGGGTGATAAAGGGAAGTAGTGGGAAGAAGAGAAAGGTGATGAAGAAGAAGCTAAGAAATTTTATCCTAGAGGCAAGAAAAAGATTTTTCAAAGGAGTGGAATGGGGGAAGGCAAGGGGGAATGAGTGAGCTTTCATTCTCATCAGATATGGCTCAGAGAGGAAATAACATGCACACTTAATAGCGTATAGAAATATATCTTACCGTAGAGAAAAATGAGAAAAAAAATGGATGAGATAAAGGGGAATGGAGGGAGGGAAGGGGGGGCATAGGTGGAAAAAGAGAGGGAAATTTGTGGGAGAGGGTACTCAGCTAAAACATACTTTTGGATGGGAACAGTATGAAAGGAGAGAGAGAAAGAATAGAATAGAATCAATGAATGTGGGGAGGAATAGAGTGAAGCAAGTGTGGGAAATATATTGAAGCAACTTCTTTGGTGGACTTATGATAAAGAAGGCAACTTATCCCAGAGACATTGGAATGTGAACATAGACTGAAGTACATTTTTTTTCTCTCTCACACTATTCTTTAGGTTTCTCATCTTGGGAGATTGAGGAGGGTTTATATTTACTCTTATAACAAAATTATTGAAATGACACAAAATGAGTAAACCAAAAAATTCATTAAAAAAGAAAAACAACAACAAACTGTACTTAAAAAAACATATCTTGGAAAACTAGAAAGTAGTATAGAAGACATTAATCTTAGACCAGCACTTTCAGCCACAATGAGTTCAAGCTGGATACAGCTCTTAATAGAAAAGATAATGATGTTACAAAATAGCACTACCCTACAATTAAAAGACAACTAATTTCAATACTACATAAACTATTTGAAAAAATAGGTGAAAAAAGAATTCTGCAATGTTCCTTTTATCATTCAGTTATATTATTGATGTCTAAACCAAAAAGAGTGAAAACAGAAAGGAAATTGTAGACAAATTTTCTTAATGAATATTCATGCAAAAATTTCAATGAAATATTATTAATAACATTATAGTACTATATCACAAGGAAAATACACAATATTCAGGAATGATTTATAAAAGGAATTTTATATTTATGGCTTATAATATGGTTTAATTTATGGTTTATAATGTTTTAATATTAAGAAAACTAACAACACAATTAACCATATCAATAAGAAAATATATGGTTATCTCAATAGATATAGAAAAAGCTTTTGACAAAAATATATCATCCATTTTTATTAAAAAACATTAAATAGGATAACTATTGATGGAGTATTCCTGAAATGAATAATACAATCAGGGAGTATGGTAGAAACTATCTCATTAAGATTAGGGGTCAAGTACATAATGCCCATTAACATCACTGTTTTTCAGTATTGTCCTAGAAATTCTAAATATGGCAATAAGAAAAGAATTTGAATAGGCAATAAGGAAACCAAACTATCATCTGTGTATGATAATGGAGAATTATAAATAATCAATAGAACATTAAGGAACTCATGATAAAAATGTTATCTGCTCCTGAGAAAGAACTGGTGGTGTCTGAACAAAGAGTTAAGCATTCTATTTTTCACTTTCTTTCCTTCTTTATTTTTTGGAGGTGGTTGTGTTTTCATCCATAAAATGACTAATATGGAATTGTTTTCCATGATTATAGATGGATAAGTGATATCAGTTTGTCAAACATCTCAGATAGAGATGAGTAACAAGAGAAAAAAATTGCAACTCAAAATGAAAAAAATGTTAAAATTATTTCATGGAGAAAACACAATATAGTTTTAAAAATAGGAGAGTTTCAGATTATATGCAGGAGTGTTTTTTTCTTAAAAAAATAAGTACTGATTACAAAAGAAATAATGACTTACTTTGAGTATATAAAATTCAAAAACTTTTTATAGAGAAAAAATCAGCTCACCTAGGATAATAAGATGCACAACAAATGTGAAAAAATATTTGCGAATAAATTTACCTGATCTGTATTTGATGTCTAATTTAAGAAAACAATTGAGACAGACTTCATTTTGATCATGTATAATAACTTCCTATTTTAATAAAAGGTACCAGCAGTATATATATATATATATATATATATATATATATATATATATATACATATATATATATGCTATAAAATATATAATGGAACATAATGAGCATATTATACACATTTATATTTAAAGTTGTAATTATATATGTATATATTTGCTTTGTGTATTTATATACATTGAGAGACAGAGGCAGAGACAAAGAGATAGAGACAGAGACAGAGAGATAAATTTAATGAATTTATTTTTTTCAAAACATAAGTGGTAGAATGATATGAATAAACAGGTCTCAATTGCAAAAGTAAAAATTAATAAATGACCATAAGAAAGATTGCTTCAACTCACTGAAAGTAAAAGAAATGCAAAAAAACAAAAGAAAGAAGAAAAGGAAAGCAAGCAAAGAATATAAAAACCCAGAATTAAACTTCAATTCCTGGAAACTGGCAAGGATAGTAAAAATTAGGAATACTCATTATTGGAGTTCAGAAGGTAGGCAAGAATTGCTTGGGGAATTCAAATCAATTCAATGATTTGAAGGTAAATGAATTAGGAAAATAAAACAATTAAAATTTCCTCATATTTTGGCTCAAAAATTCCATTATTTAGAATATAAGTTAAAGAATACATTGACCATAAAAATTCAAAATCCCTATATACACCAAAACATATCATCTGTTTGTGTTGGGGTGGGTGTGATGGGAAAGAATTTGAAACAATTGGGGAATGAACAACAAATTGTTGTTCACAAGCATAATGGAATATTGACCTATAAGAAATAATAGATATGATGAATATAGAAATGTGGAAATATTTGAATGGATGCAGATTTAACCAAGCAGAAGCAATGAAATAATATACAACGTGACTATAATAATAAAAATGGAAATGGAAATCATAAAGCAAAAATGAATCATTTTACACTTATTAGATAGACTAGATAGATGTTTGAAGGGGAAAGTAAAAAAGCAATGGATGTGGACTTCTGGCGTGGAGCCAAGATGGTGGCACAAGCGAATGAACTTCAAGAGCCTTTCCCTACCCAAGATACATGAAACCTCAACTTTGACACTCACACTACAGATCACTCCAAGAAAAAGAGAAGATTCAAAGAAGTTTTCAATTGCAGACATCATGGAGAATCTTTACTGAAGGTCTGTCTCTTCAGGGGAAAAGGGGAAGAAAAGTCCAGGAGGCTTTTAGCCACAGTGCAATCCAAGTTAATAATAACAGAGATTCTGGAAGCAGGATAGCAAGCCTGCAGGGAGGATCCCAGTTCAAAACAAAATCTGAATCCTGAAAACAGGGTAAAAGAAAGGATTGGGTCTGGAAAAATCCTCTGTAAAGTCAAAACCATGACATAAGGGGGTGGGGAACTCTCTGCAAAGGCAAGGCCTAGACTGCGTAGGCAACATCTTGACCAACAACAAGCCAGGCATAAAAACCCAGCCCCAGCAATATAAAAATTTGGATCTACACTACATATACCTCAGAAACAGAACTACAACAACAAAGATGAGCAAAAAAGCTAAAAGAGCACTCACTATAGAAAACTACTTCACAGATAAAGAGGACAACAATGTCACATCTGAAGAAGAAAGCTGTGAAACATCACTCACAGATAAAGTATCAAAACTGTCTATAAATTGAACTCAAATACAAAAGTTCATCAAAGAGTTTAAAACAGAATTTGAAAACCAAACAAGAGAAGAAGAAGAAAAATGGAAAAATAAATGAAAGTCATTGAGGAAAATTGTGAAAAGTTGACCAGAGAATTCAACTCATTTAAAAAGGAAACACAAAAATCTTAAATAAAATTCTGGCAATGCGACTACAGAAAGGTATTACTAGCTTAATAAACCATGATTGGGTTGGATTTATATCAGGCAGGCAGGGCTGGTTCAATGTTAGGAAAACACTCAACACAATTGAACATGTCAACTGTAAAACCATGAGAAGTCATATGATTATCTCAATAGATGCTGAAAAAGCCTTTGATAAAATACAATATTCATTTCTAGAAATATATAGGAATAAATGGATCTTTCCTTAAAATAATAAATAGTATTTATTTAAAACCATAGACAAATATTATGTTTTATGGGAAATGAACTCAGAACAGTTCCAGTAAATTCTAGGTTGAAACAAGGATGCACACTATCACCATTACTATTCAATATAATATTAGAAACACTAGCAGTAGCAATGAAAAAAGAAAATAAATTGAAGGAATCAGAATTAGCAATGAGGAAGCAAAACTTTCACTCTTTGCAGATGATAAGATGGCTTACCTAGAGAACCTGAGAAAATCATCTAAAAAAACCTCCTTGAAACAATTAACAAATTCAGCAAAGTAGCAGGACATGAAATAAACCCACATAAATTATCAACATTTCTATATATGATCAACAAAGCCCAAGAAAAATTAATAGAAAGAGAAATTCCATTTAAAATAACTATAGATAACATTAAATACTTGGGAATCTACTTCCCAAGACAAACTCAGGAATTGTATGATCAAAATTATAAAACTCGCCTCATCAAATAACGTCAAATCTAAATGGTTGGAAAAATATCAAGTGTTCATGGTTTGCTCAAGCTAATGCAATAAAAATGACTATTCTATCCAAATTGAAATACTTTTTCAGTGACATACCAATCAAATTAACAAATGAATAATTTACCAAACTAGAAAAAATATTTAACCAAATTCATCTGGCATAACAAAATACTAGAAAGGAAACTGATGAAAAAAATGTAAAGGAGGGTGGCATAGCTCTGCCAGATCTAAAATTGTACTATAAAGCAGCATTCATTAAAACTGCCTGGTACTGGTTTAAAAATAGAGCAATGGATCAGCGGATTAGGATAAGTTTAAAGAAAACACAGCAAACGACTACAGCAATCTACTATTTGATAAGCCCAAAGACACCAACCTCTGGGATAAGAACTCACTATTGGACAAAAAATGTTGGGAAAACTGGAAAATAGCATGGCAAAAACTAGATATATATCCACATCTCACACCCTATACTGAAATAAGGTCAAAGTGGGTACAGGATTTGGACATAAACAGAGATACCATAGATAAATCAATAGACCAAAAAACATTCTGTTTATCTGATATTTGACAAGGGATAAGTTTATGACCAAATAAAATTTAGAGCGCAGTTTAAACTGCAAAATGAATGATTTGACTATATTAAATTAATAAGTTTTTTGAACTAATAAAATCATTTTTTCTGTAATTAGAAGAAAAGCAGAAAGCTGGGAAACAATCTTCACAACCAGGAATTCTGATAAAGGTCTCATTTCTAAAATATGTAGAGAATTTCATCAAATTTATAAAGTCACAAATCATCCCCCAATTGATAAATGGCTAAAGGATTTGAATAGACAATTCTCAACTGAAGAAACTTAAGCTATACATAAGCACATGAAAAAATACTCCAAATCACTATTGATTAGAGAAATGCAAATTAAAACAACAATGAGGTATCATCTCACAACTATCAGATTAGCCCAGATGAGAAAAAGGGAAGATGATCAATACTGGAGAGGTTGTGGGAAGGTTGGTACATTACTGATAGAGTTGTGAACGGATCTAGCCTTTCTGGAGAGCAATATGGAACTATACCCAAAGAGCAATAAAACTGTTCAAACCCTTTGACTGAGCAATTCCTATTCTAGGACTCTATACAGAAGAAATTGTATAAAATGGAAAAAGTCCTATATGTTCCAAAATATTCATAGCAGCCCTTTTTGTAGTGGCAAAGAATTGGAAATTGAAAGGCTGCCCATCAATTGGGGAAATGGTTAAACAAATTATAGTACATGAATACCATGGAATATTATTTTTCTGTAAAAAAAATAAATGGTGGGACTCTAGAGAAGTATGGAGTGACTTACGTGATCTGATGTTGAGCGAAGGGAGTAGAGCCAAGAGAAAAATTTACACATCAACATTATGAGATGAACAATCTTGTTGGAAGCAACTCCTCTCAGTAGTCCAGAGAGCTAGGACTGTATTTGACAGAATATGGACTATATCACCAACCAGAGGAAGAAAAACAAAACAAAACAAAATACACAGAAAAAAAAAAAAAACAAAACACCTTTATTGAATTGGATGACCACTTTACAAAAATTATCTCTTCTGCTTAATCCTAATTCCTCATGCCAAAAATTACTAATTTGTAAGTATGTTTAACAATATGTGTGTGTATGTGTGTGTGTGAAATGCTAACCTGACTGTTCACAACTGAGAGGAGGGGGGAGTGGGTAGGGAGGGCGGAGGGAAACTTTGCGACTTGAAATTTACTTGTACAAATGTATGAAAATAAATAAACTATAAAAACACTAGATGTGATATGGAAAAATTAGGACAACACAATAGCTAAATATTTAAAAAACCTTTTCTCTCTTTTGTCTCTCTAGCTATCTAGCTATCTAACTATCTAGTTATCAATCTGACCATGATATAATAAATATCCTAGCTTAATGTATTAGAAAAAGTAAAATCCATGCTTTGCATCTAAAAGACTATCTATGTGAATAGTGATGTCATGTGTAAGACCACACCCAAATAAATTCATCTTGATGTATTGATGGGGTTCAACTGAGTTAGTCAGTTCTCTTAGCAAAATATATGTCTTTTGAGAACTTAAATTGAATCAATCAATTAATCAAAATATATAATAAGCCCTGAATCTCCCTTGAATTAAGTAAGCACCCAAGATATTTAAAGTAGGAAATATGTTTATTTTTTGTATTTGTGGATTCAATGATGTCCTGTGAATTTGAGGTAGAAATGATCAGTTTATAAACCAGATATTTGAGAGAAGAATATTTATTTTTACAAGCTCTTTCATATAAGGGAAGAATGTGCTATTGGTCTCCAGTCTTGACTTTGGCTTACCATAATTCAGTTTTGTCAGATAAAAGTCATGTGAACTGTGATGGGTCACTGAATTTGTATTTAATTGTGTTATAGGTGTGTTCCCAGTATAACAGGTGCCTTCCCCCAAAACAAATCAAACACTTCCTAGGAAACACAGCTTAAGGATTCTTCAAGGATTTCTAGAGCAAGAGTCAATACTGCTTATTTATTAATCATATTGGGAGGTTTACTTAACCCTCTTCACCCATATTATCTTCATTCTTCTTTAGCTATATTTATAGTTGTAAACGTAAAAACTATAAACCCTTTTCAGTAACTATAGAACATATGGATGTGTCAAATCAATGTAATTAAAATCAGATAACCTCTATCAAAGAAGATTCAGAATATAGATGAACTCTCATGCTGTCATTTTGATGAAGGGGTCTAAAAAAAAACACTGCTAACGGTCATTTAGTAGTTGGAAAAAAATTATAAGCATCTCCTTTGGAGATACTTCTCTACTGGTTTCTATTGTTGCTAGCTTTTTTGTTGTTTTGACTTTTTGCAAATTGCCTTCTGAGGATTTACCAGAGTTACAAAATGAAATAAAAACTTATTCTTCTCTACCCAAACCAATATTTGGAGTGGATTCACCTTATAAAAATATCAGTATGCTGGAAGACTATTTTGAAACTCATTAAGTTTTAGTGGCAAAGTTTGTAAAGGTATTACACAGTCAGGAATTACCATGATTCATTCAGGTGTAGTGTTTTTTTTATGAGTATGTCTGTGACTTCTTTGGGATATCTATAATTGTTTACTTCCATGATTTCATGCTGTTATGCTGAAAAATTATTATAAAAATATTTTAAGCAAAAAAAAGGCTACCATGTTGAAATGATTTTCATCTCACACTAACTACTAATAGCAGACTATTTTTCCCTTGAAATTCATACCTAAATCAATAA
Source organism: Macrotis lagotis (assembly GCF_037893015.1). Taxonomy (NCBI): domain Eukaryota; kingdom Metazoa; phylum Chordata; class Mammalia; order Peramelemorphia; family Peramelidae; genus Macrotis; species Macrotis lagotis. Next base: position 126,084,795 of record NC_133665.1, read on the forward strand.
TGTTTTGCATCAGAGCTCCAAATTTAAAGGTTTTAGTATTTAATCCTAAAATATGGGTTGAAACAAAATGAGAAGACAAATTGCAGGAAAAAAAAGAAGAAAATTCATGAGAAATAAGCTATGCTTAAGGATTGCCTGTGGTTCAGGAAAACATGTGACAGGTTCCCTCCTGGGAAACAGGGTGAGGAAAAAATTAGGCCATATCTTAATCAGATAATTCAACTAACCGGGAAGTATGCGAGTTGAGCTGAACACAGTACAATAAGCATCAATATCAAGAAAATCACATGCATGCTATTATTCTCATTTCATTTGTTAAAAATTAAATGTGTCTCTTTGATTTAATATCTAAAGAAATGCAAATAAGGACCAGACTATGGTGTATTGAACTCTTCGGTAGGGGAACTCTACCAATGTAGATGAACATCTTATCAACAATGGACAGTCTTTGAGAATTGTCCAGGCTTCTGAGAGGTTAAACCATCTGCTTTGGGTCACACAGCCATCATGGATAATAAGTGGAACATGAACACTTGCAAATTTCAACCTTCTATCCTACAATAACTGATTTCCATGATTTTCTTTTTTCATTTTTCATTCAGATGTTATGTTGCATAAAAAAATACAAACATTCTGGAAATGCTACTTGAAAAGAGAGTAACAGGCTCTGCAAATACCTAATGCCATCAAAAATAAACAGTACTGGTTTGTCTCTGAACCCAAATTACACAGTACACTTATGTATAACCTAATACAAGTTATTATTAAGTAATGAAATGATGTTTAAACAAACCTTAGTGATTACTTACTTCCATATATACCCAAATAAAATTTTAAATAATTTATTTGGTAGCTAAAGTTTACTGCCAAAGACCTAAAGTTCTTACAATTAATATCTTAAAAAAGAAAAGAAAAGAAAGATAGAAAAAAAAGAAATGACTTGAGCTTTGACTATTATACTCAGCTGCTCTTTTCTTCCCTCAGTCTCCTGATTAGTACCAACTTAGATACTTAGATGAAGTTTTGAGAAACAGGAAGTATAAATACAGTTGCATAAAAATGCAGATTTTTCACAAATTCAAATATAAGTTAAAAATATTGGTTTCATTCTAGTCCTTATTTTATCAATGGAAAAAATGTTACTTGAAGGAATTGTTTTTGGCCACATAGTAAATTATATAAATGTGAATTGTCTTCTTTTAAAGTACTCACTTTGGGACTTCCGGCCAAGATGGCAGAGAGAATACAGGCACAGTTCTAAAGTCTCCTGATCTTTCCCCATCTATCATATGAAACAAACCTCTTAAAAAAAATCAGACCCACAAAACACAGACAGAAAAGCCAAGAGAAAGAACATGAACCTCAAGATTTGTTTCCCCCAGCAGCACTGGACAAATGTGGGTAGTTAGTCTGGGCTCAGAGGGAGGATCAGAACCGGATCAACCAGATTAACAGCTTAATTGGAACTGGGAGTCTGAGGGCCCAAGAGCCAGACCTGCTGGATCACCGGTGGGGCTATATGGCAAGGGCTTGAGTCAACTAGGGAGTAGAGGCACTGGTGTTGGTGCTATCCCCCAGGAACTTGTGGACAGGGCTGGGTGGAGGGTTCCAGTGCAGGAGAGCTACAGACACCATCCCTGGGCTCCTCTGGTCTGAGGAACCCAGAGTCCCATTACAACTCAGACCTCTTCCCTGAACAAACACTTGCAAACTAATTCTTCCTCAGGTCCAGGCCTGTGAGGAGAAGAACCAGCCCAGCTGACAATTGAGAGTGAATGACCTCAGGCCAGGGTAAAGCCCACCATTGATTGAAGGCAAAAGAATTCCATAGCTCCAATTCCTCCCTTCAAGCAAAGGGAGAAGGCCTCAATCAAGGTCACAGACACTCCAGAGAAAGCAACCAACACCTCCTACTGGCCAGCCAGAGAAATTGAATTCAGTGGGTAAAGCCTTTAGAGATCCCAAGCCTCTGTGAACCAGCCCCTCCCCAACTCAAGGTCTTAGAAAAATGAAGAAGGGTCAGCGAAGGGTGGATCCATAGAAAAATTCTTGGAAGGGAAAGAGCCTAACTCAGAAAGACCCAGAAACTCTGAGGAGAATACAATCTGGTCTTCAGCACAGAAAGACTTCCTTGAAGAAATAAGGAAGGAGCTTAAAAATTTGGGAGAGACAATTAATACCTTGCAACAAGAAAACAAATCCTTAGAAAGTACAATTGGACAAATACAAAAGGAGAATAAATCTCTCAGATCCTAAATTGGACAATTACAAAATGAGAATAATTCTGTCAGATCCTCAAATGAGCAAATGAAAAAAGAAATGAATTCTCTCAAAACCTCAATTGGTCAAATGGAAAGCTCTTTCAAAAGTAGAATTGACCAATTGGAAAAGGGTAATGAAGAAAACTCCTCCCCCCAAAAAATAACGGAGTCTACAGAAACTAATGACTCCATGAGACAGCAAGTCAGTTAAACAAAATCAAAAAATAGAAAAAATAGAAGAAAATGTGCAAGACCTCATCAACAAAACCACTGACTTCAAGAATAGATCAAGGAGGGGCAACCTGAAAATTATAGGACTTCCTGAAAACATTGAAGAGAAAAAATGCCTGGACTTAATAAAACAGGATCTAGTGATGAAAAACTGCCCTAATATCATGGAATCAGAGGGCAAAGTAGTTATTGAAAGAGTACATCAATCCCCTCCAGAAAAATATTCTAAAATGAAAACACCAAGGAATGTTGTGGCCAAATTCCAGAACTATCAGATAAAAGAGAACATCCTACAAGCACCCAGAAAGAAACAATTTAAATATCAAAGAGCCACAGGAAGGATCACTTAGGACTTGGCTGCATCAACATTAAGGGATAGAAGGGCCTGGAAGGATATATTCCGAAGAGCAAGGGAGCTTGGAATGCAACCAAGAATCTACTTTCCTGCAAAGCTGAGCCTTCTCTTCCAGGGAAAAAGATGGACATTTAAAAAAATGGAAGATTTCAAAAATTCCTGATGAAAAGACCAGAGCTAAATAGAAAATTTGGACATCAAACAGGAGGTTCAAGAGACACATGAAAATGTAAAAAAAAAATGGGTGGGGGTGGTCAAAGGAAAAATCTGCTATCCAGTAATTTAAACTGGCTATATCCCAGCATGGGAAAAAAGATTCTTATAAATTTTGAGAATTTTAACTCTAACGGAGAGAATATACCTAGCCAGAAATGATGGACATTCATGATCTATCCATGAGACTGCTATCTAAAGATATGTAACTGGCTTTATCACCATTTGGGAGAAAGACTCTAATAACTCTCAAGAATTTTAACTATTTTATAGAATATACTGAACTAGAAGTGACAGACACTCAGAATTTTCTATGACTTAGATAGAATGATCTAAAAAGCACTAGTTCCTAAAAAAGGGGTTCCAGAAAGAGACAGGAGGAGGGAGCGGATTGAATGGGGTAAATCTCATTACACTAAGAGGTACAAAAAAACCTATGGTAATAGAGGGGAAGAAGGGAGCAGATGAGAAAAACCTGAATCTTCTTCTCATCAGACTTGGCTTAAAGTCAACTTACATATACTTTGTTAACTTATAAAACATCTAACCTTTCAAGTATTAAAAGGGCAAAAGGGGAGGGGGGACAGAGAAAGGGAAGGGGAGTGGGGAAAAAAGGGGAAATAACAAAAGGAAGAGAAGGGAAAAGGTAAAAAGGGAAAGGGGGAAAGAAAGGGGCGGGGTCATATAGGGCAAACACACTGAAGGGGTGGTATTCAGAAAGAAAATGCTGGGGAATATGGATAAGGGAAGAAGGGGGAAAATACAAACAGAAAGAAGACAGCACGGACGGCAATAAAGAATTAGTAATCATAACTTTGAATGTGAATGGGATGAACTCTCCCTTAAAATGTAAGCAAATAGCAAAATGGATTAAAAACCAGAATCCTACAATATGCTGCTTACAAGAAACTCATTTGAAGCAGAGCGATACATATAGAGTAAAAGTAAAAGGTTGGAGAAAAATATACTTTGCTTCAGCTGAAGTAAAAAAGGCAGGGGTAGCAATCCTCATCTCAGACAAATCAGTAGCAAAAATAGATGGCGTTAAAAGAGATAAGGAAGGAAATTTTATCCCCCTAAAAGCTACCATAGACAATAAAGTTATTTCAATATTGAACATATATGCACCCAGTGGGACAGCACCCAAATTCTTAGAGGAGAAGCTGAAAGAACTATAGGAAGACATAGACAGCAAAACTCTACTAGTGGGAGACCTCAACCTCCCGCTATCAGATCTAGATAAATCAAATCATAAACAAGAAAGAAGTTAAGGAAGTAAATAGACTGTTAGAAAAATTAGATATAGTAGACTTATGGAGGAAACTAAATGGGGATAGAAAGGAATGTGCCTTTTTCTCTGCAGTACATGGAACTTATACAAAAATTGACCATGTATTAGGACATAAAACCCTAATGATCAACTGCAGAAAGGCAGAAATAGTGAATACATCTTTCTCAAATCACAATGCAATAAAAGTCATATGCAATATTGGGTCAAGGAGATATAGACCCAGAACAAAATGGAAACTGAATAACCTCATTTTAAAAAATGAGTGGACAAAAAAAACAAATTATAAAAAGAATTAACCATTTTATCCTAGATAATGATAATAATGAAACAACATACCAAAGCCTATGGGATTCATTCAAAGCAACTCTCAGGAGATATATTATAGCTCTAAATGCTTACATGAATAAATTGGAGAAAGAGGAAATCAATGAACTAAACATGCAACTACAAAAATTAGAGAAAAAACAAATCAAAAATCCCCAATTAAATACCAAATTAGAAATTCTAAAAATTAAAGGAGAAACTAATAAAAGCAAAAGCAAATATTTGAATTAATAAATAAAACCAAAAGTTGGTATTATGAAAAAACCAATAAAATTGATAAATCTCTGTTCAATTTGATTAAAGTACTCACTTTGGAAATCTGTGCACTCTCTATAGTATTCCACTATGTGAAGTATTTTTAGAATTTCTCTTTTAGAGTGACTTTCAAATCTATTTTAAAAAATAAAAGTCTCAAATATTAATAAAACATAACTTTATGCTTGTGTTTTTTTTTTATCAAACATTAGCCAGTTTTTTTAAAGAAAAAAATTAACACCCTTTCCTCTTTCCAGGGTCACACAGCTAGTAAGTGTCAGGTGTCTAATACTGAATTAGAACTCAGGTCCTCCTAACTGCAGGAGTGGTGCTGTATTCACTGTACCTCCTAGCTGCCTCCAAACTTTACTCTTGAAGGAATTTTGTCTATTACATAAAATCAAATCAACTCTTAGTATAGATATTTTCAACCAATGCTTTAGAACTTAAGTATCTTTTATGTGAATGACCTGCAAACTATTAAGATTTATGCTATATTGTAAATCAACAACATCCCCCCAAATGAAACAAGTAAGGGTATAGTGGATAGAAACATAAATCTAGAGTTAAATGAGTCTAAGTTCAAATCCAGCCTCAGCCACTTATGAGCTATGTAAGTCCCAACTTCTGTTTTCTCCTGGGTAAAGTGGAACTAATAATAGCACATATCCTTGAGAACTGCCATAAGAATATAATGAGATAATATTTGTAGTACACTTTGCAAGCTTTTAAGTTTTTCATAAATGTTAGCTGTTATCATTAACTCCTAAGCTTTCCTTATTGTAATTGCTTTAAAATTTGACTACAATACATATTAGTTTCAAAAAATGAAATCTAAAATTAAGCAGTATAGCAAAATAAGTGATAAGGAATATTTCTCCACACACATAATTATATAACTGGAATACATTTTCCCAAATATATCTGAAGTGGGAAAAAGAACATAGAATATCTGTGAAAAAAGGGACATGTGACAGCATAGAGGTTGACACAGCAGACTGTCAGCAGTCCAAATCTTTTTGATTCCATTTGATGCATTCTTGCAAAGATAATTGAGTGATTTTCCATTTCCTTCTCCAGCACATTTTAAAAATGAGAAAATTGTGTCAAATTGGATTCAGTGACTTGTCCAGAGTCACATAGTAAGTGTAATAGGTTGGATTTTCATTTAGGAAAATGACTCTTCATGATTCTGAGTACACTATCCACTGCCAGCTAGCTTGCCCTCTTATTTTTCAGTAGATTAGATAGACAGTCAAATAGATAGAAAGTTAGATACTAAATTTATTATATAATTATATAATATATACATATAAATTTAAACTTTTTTAATACATGTTTTCTGTTTAGGATTTTTAAAGGGCTTCAATAATTAAAATTTGTGAGCTAATGATAATATCAGCACTTATGCAGCAATTTACAGTCTGCAAAACACATGTAACAAATACTCTATCATTTTGTCTCTACAATAACCCTCAGGGATAGGGGTGTGTGTATTCATAAGCACAAATATATGTGCATGTATGTACATGCATACATACATATACACACATACATATATACATATCCAGAGAACAATTCTAGAGATGTACATAGGTAGATAATTTTTCAAGGATAGATAATGTAACATATAGTCAGTACATACTTCTAAGATAGTATTTTCCCCTGGACTTCTTTCTCTGATCAGTTTGCTGCTACTTATTCTCCACCAATTATCAAATTTTTGCTGCAACATGATTTTCTGCAGGTTTGCTCCTTCTGTGTTCTTGTACTCTACTGAGAAGTTCCACTGAACTTTGCCACACTCTGGTATTCAACTATCAATTGACTTTCTCAGACATTCTCTTGTTCTACTAATCTTCAAAGACCTTCAAAGCATGAAAAGGCCTATTGGTTCTTTTAGGACATAGTGCCTGTGAGTTGCCAGCTCTTTTATCATTCCAGACTTTAATCAGCCATGTTGATCTAGTTTACTAATTAATTTAGCAAATTATTGTTTTGAAATAAACATTTCTGCTTGTGTTTAGACTCTTTTGGACTAAACTCTTATATGAGATTTGTTCACTGATAAAATTCCTTTTAACTGTTTTTGTATTTCTGGTGGCTAGCTCAAGTCTCTATGCACTCTAAGGAACTATGCACTTTAAAGGAACTCAATTAAAAGTTTCCATTTGAATTCCATTAAGTTTACAATGTACATAAAGGTAAGGAATCAGCTAGATAATTTGGAGCTACTGAATTAGATGACCTCTGTTTCTACTTCTTTCATCACTTATTAGATCACTTTTTAGATAAGACTGGGTTCCAGACTTGAAGCTACTTTAACTTAACCAAATTTTTCCCCAAATGCATTGTTTCCCAATGCTAACATTTTCACTCCGCAGCTTTTTCTTCAAGCAAAAAGAATAAGAATGCATGAAATTTTTTAAAGCTACCTTCTAGATTTCTGAAGTAAAAATGAGTATATATGACAGCAGTACAAAATAAGAATATGAAATGACTTTCGGACCCAAGAGCTTTGGGGAGTAGTAATTGCAGGAGACACTAATGGAAAAGTCTTTAGGTTATTAAACCTGCTCTTAGCCTTTTTATTAAAAGCAATATGCTGAATCTTAGTCTGCTGACAGAAATCCTTTAATAAAAATATCTGCATTCTTCATCTTTTTGACCATGGCTCAGCCCCTCAATAATAATGATTGGAGCAATTGTATTCCTGAGAGAATCAAAGAAAGCACAGAAATAAATTTCTGATATGAGAACATTAAAAGATCAGAACCATGTGCTCTTTATAATTGACAGTTTCATATCCCCTACAAAAGGGGATAGAAAACAGACAGTAGCATGAAAAGCAACTATAATCAAATAGAACACAAGGATGTTGTTCATTTCTAAGAGTTCTTTCATTCATAAAGGAATTCAGTAATTTATTTTGCAGAAGCAGGTATTGTTATTCTAGTATCATTTTATTTTTTTAAATCAAGATCACCTCATTGAAATTTTATTTCTCAGAACTGTTGTCTGAAGAGTGATAAAGCCAATCTAATGCATAACAGAAGTGAGCAGTCATTATTTTCCCTTCTTTTAGAAATAAATTCACAATATCCTTCTTTGATGATTCAAAGTATCGATTCATGTACTGACCAAAGCAATATTTCATCCTGCTGGGAAGTGAATTATTCTCTTAATAAAGCTTAAAATATTTTTATTGCATGATGAAATGTTAGTTTCACCAATATCATTATTTTTAAGAAAGAATTGAATAACAGTTATTCAAGAAAGGAATTATTTTCTTTTTATATTCCTAGAGATGTTCTTTTAATATATAAATAAATATTAATAATGATCAATTGGGATTTAACATTTTAAGGTGTGTATTCCTCAGACTATTGGAAATCTCACTTAATGTACAGGATTTAGACACAAAGAGTGACAGCATAGAGGAATTAATACACCCAGAAATACTCTATCCTTCAGATCTATGGAAAGGGGACAAATTTAAGTCTGAACAAGAAATAGAGTACATTTTAAACTGAAAAAAGAATGATTTTGATTATTTTAAATTAAAAATTTTGAACTAAAAAAATCAGTGCTGCCGAAATTAGAAGGAAAGCAGAAAGTTGTGAAAGAATCTTCACAACTGGGAGTACTGCTAAAGATCTCATTTCTTTTTGTTTTTTAAAGAAAGCATTTATTTATTTTGAGCTTTACAATTTTTCCCCCATTCTTGATTCCCTCCCCCCACTCCCCAGAGAAGGCATTCTGTTAGTGTTTACATTGGTTCCATGTTATACATTGATCTCAGCTCAATTTAATGACAGGGAAATCATATCCTTAAGGAAGAAAAATAAAGTATGAGATAGTAAAAATAAATAATATAATGCTTTTTTCCCCAAAAGCAACAGTAATAGTCTTTGGTCTTTGTTCAAAGCCCATAATTCTTTCTCTAGATACAGATGGTATTCTCCATTGCAGATAGCCCAAAATTGTCCCTGGTTGATGCACTGAAGGGACAAGCAAGTCCATCAGGGTTGATCATCATCCCCATGTTGCAGTTAGGATGTACAATGTTTTTTCTGATTCTGCTCATCTCTCTCAGCATTAGTTCATGCAAATCTTTCCAGGCTTCGCTGAATTCCCCATCCCTCTTGGTTTCTAAATGAACAAAAGTGTTCCATGACAAAAATATACAGCAAATTCTTAAGCCATTCCCCAACTGAAGGACATTCACTTAATTTCCAATTTTTTTGCCGGCACAAACAGGGCTGCTATAAATATTTTTGTACAAGTAATATTTTTACCCTTTTTTTATCATCTCTTCAGGGTATAGACCCAAGAGTGGTACTGATGGATCAAAGGGTAAGCACATTTTTGTTTCCTTTTGGGGCATATTCCTAAATTATTTTAAGTAGCACTCCATTTATTTCTACACTCTCTAGTGTTTTTAGTAGGAATGGGAGCTGTGTTTTATCAAAAGCATTTTCAGCATATATTGATAGGATCATATGATTTCTGATAGGTATGTTATTGATATAATAAATTATACTAATAGCTTTCCTAATATTGAACCAACCCTGTATTCCCGGGATAAATCCTACTTGATCATAATGTATTATCCTAGTGATAACTTGTAATCATTTTGCTAAGATTTTATTTAAGATTATTTCATCTATATTCATCAGGGAGAAAGGTGTATAATTTTCTTTTTCAGTTTTAATTCTTCCTGGTTTAGGTATCAACACCATTTTTGTGTCATAGAAAGATTTAAGCAGTTACATCTTCTCCTATTTTTCCAGAGTTTATATAGAATTGGAACACACTGTACCTTAAACATTCGATAGACTTTAATTGTGAATCCATCTGGCCCTTGAGATTTTTTGTAAGGGAGTTCAATGATGGCTTTTTCAATTTCTTTTTCTGAGATAGGGTTGTTTAGGTATTTAATCTCCTCTCCATTTAACCTAGGAAACTTATATTTTTATAAATATTCATCCATTTCAGATAGATTGTCAAATATATTGGCATAGATTTGGGCAAAATAATTCCCAAATTATTGCTTTAATTTCTTCCTCATTGGTGGTGAGTTCACCTTTTTCATTTATGATACTAACAATTTGGTTTTCCTCTTTCTTTTTTTAATCAAATTGACCAGAGAGTCATCAATTTTATTGTTTTTTTTTCATAAAAACAGCTCTTGGTTTTATGTATTAGTATAATAGTTTTCTTGATTTTGATTGTATTAATTTTTCCTTCAATTTTTACAATTTCTAATTTGGTATTTAATTGGGGTTTTTTAATTTGTTCTTTCTCTAATTTTTTTAGTTGTATATTTAGTTCATTGATTTATTTTTCTCTAATTTATTCATGTAAGCATTTGAAGAAATAATATATCCTCTGACAGCTGCCTTGAATGTATCTGATAGGTTTTGGTATGTTGCAATATTATTGTCATTATTTAGGATGAAATAATTAATTCTTTCTATAATTTGTTCTTTGGTCCTCTTATTCTTTAAAATGAGGTTATTTAGTTTCCAATTAGTTCTGGGTCTATATCTCCCTGGCCCATTATTACATATGATTTTTATTGCATTATGATCTGAGAAAGATGTTTTCACTATTTCTGCCTTTCTGCAATTGATCATTAGGTTTTTTTGTCCTATTACATGGTCAATTTTTTTTGTAAGTTCCATGTACTGCAGAAAATAAAAGTATTTTCCTTTTTATCCCCATTCAATTTCCTCCATGTGTCTATCATATCTAAGTTTTCTAACATTCTATTTACCTCCTTAACTTCCTTCTTGTTTATTTTACAATTCAAATTCTGTAACTTTTGAGAGCAGGAGGTTGAAGTCTCCCATCAGTAGAATTTTGCTGTCTATTTTTTCCTGTAGTTATTTCAACTTTTCTAAGAATTTGGATGCTGTCCCATTGGGTGCATACATATTTAGTATTGAAATTACTTTATTGTTTATGGTACCTTTTAGGAGGATATAGTTTCGTTCCTTATCTCTTTTAACACTATCTATTTTTGCAGCTGCTTTGTCTGAGTTAAGGATTGCTACCCTTGCTTTTTTACCTTCAACTGAAGCAAAATTTATTTTGCCCCAGTCTTTTACCTTTACTCTATATCTCTCTCTCTCTACTTCAAATGAGTTTCTTGTAAGCAGCATATTGTAGGATTTTGGTTTTTAATCCACTCTGCTACCTGTTTATGTTTTAAGGGAGAGTTCATCCCAATAAAAGTTATAATTGCTAACTCTTTATTGCCCTCCATGCTATCTTCCTTCTGTTTGTATTTTCTCCCTTCTTTTCCTTTATTCATATTCCCCAGTAATTTGTTTCTAAATACTACCACCTTCAATGTGTTTGCTCTTTTATATCAAACCCCTTCCCTTTTTCCCCTTTCCCTTTTCCCCCTATTCCCTTCCTTCTGTTAGTTCCCCTTTTTCTACCCCTCACCATCCCCCTCCCCCTTGCCCCTTTTAATGCTTGAAAGATAAGTTTCAGAACTTGATTAAGTGTGTCTAAGTTAACTATAAGCCAAGTCTGATGAGATGAAAATTCAGGTGGTTCTCACCTCCTCCCTTCCTCCCTTCAATTACTTTTGCAAGGTCTTTTGTACCCTTTGATGTAATGAGATTTACCCAATTCAGTCTCCCTCCAACTTCCCTTCTCCTTACTGCCCCCCTTTTTAGGAAGATATTGTTTTTAAATCATTCTATATGAGTCACAAAAAAGTTATGAGTGTCCATCACTTCTGGATATGTTCTCTCTAATAGAATTAAAATTCTCAAGAGTTTTGAGACTCTTTCTCCCAAGTGAGTATATAGCCAGTTTCATCTTGTTGTATAGCAGGTTTTTTTTTTTTTTTACCTTTTCATGTGTCTCCTAAGCCTCCTGTTTGATGTCCAAATTTTCTATTTAACTCTGGTCTTTTCATTATGAAATCTTGGAAGTTTCTCATTTCATTAAATGTCCATCTTTTTCCCCTGGAAGAGAAGACCTAGCTTTGCCAGGTAGTAGATTCTTGGCTGCATTCTGAGCTCCTTTGCTCTTTGGAATATCTCATTCCAGGCCCTTCTGTCCCTTAATGCTGCTGAGGCCAGGTCCTGCCTAATCCTTATTGTGGCTCCTTGCTATTTATTTTTTTTTTCTTTCTCACTGCATGTGGGATTTTTTTCTTTTATCTGATAGTCCTGAAATTTGGCCACAACATTCCTTGGTGTTTTCATTTTAGGATCTCTTCCTAGAGGAGATTGATGTATTCTTTCAATAACTGTTTTGCCCTCTAGTTTCATGATATCAGGGCAATTTTTCATCACTAATTCCTGTAATTTTAAGTCCAGGCTTATTTTTTTCCTCTTCAGTGTTCTCAGGAAGGACAATAATTTTCAGATTCTCTCTTCCAGATCAATTCACAAGCTCAGTGGCTTTGCTGATGAGGTATTTTACATTTTTTTTCTATTTTTTTCGATCTTTTGGTTTCGTTTAAGACAATCTTGTTGTCTCATGAAGTCATTAGTTTCTGCAAATTCCATTCTTTTTTTTAGAGAAGATTTTTCTTCCTTAGACTTTTGCAATTCCTTTTCCAATTGGTCCATTGCATTTTTGAAGGACTTTTCTATTTGCCAAATATCATTTTGAGAGAATCATTTCCTTTTTGCATTTGCCCAATTGAGAATTTGAGAGAGTTATTCTCGTTTTGTATTTGTCCAATTGTTTTTTTCTAAGGATTTGTTTGCTTATTGCAAGATGTTAATTTTCTCTTGAGTTCCTTTTCCCAATTTTTTCAATTGATTTTTAAACTCCTTCCTGGTTTCTTCAAGGAAGTCTTTCTGGGCTGGAGACCAATTCATATTCTCCTCAGCAGTGCTCAATCTCTCTGGGTTAGGATCTGTCTATTCTAAGTATTACTCCATGGGCTCCCTCCCCTTTTCTCTGGCCTTTTGTCACATTGTGTTGGGGGTGGGGAACTGGCTTTCAGAGGTTTTGTTCACATGGCTTAGTAATTCCAAGGTTCAGCCAGTAGGGGATGCTGGTTACTTTCTCTGGAGTGTTTGAGGTCCTCAGCAGCCCTGTCTGAGTTGACCTTGAAAACTGGGTTAAGCCCTGGAGAAGGGAGTTAATCTCTTTCTGTTGAAGGAGGGGGTGGGGTCATGGGTTGTTTATTGCTTGTTCTGGGCAAAGGCTTCTTCTGAAAGTATGGAGCTCAGCTCCCTGGCCCAGCTGGTTGTTCTCCAGGCATGCTCTGAGACTCTGTGCTGGAACCCACCCTCCTGTAGCTCTTTTCCCCCTGGCCAAAGACTCTGCTGCGAAAGCTGGATCTCACACCCACCACTCACCAAATTCTCTAGGCTGAGGTTGACCCTCTGGCCTCCTCCAGCTACTGTCCCCAGTGGTAATTCTCTGCTCTCCCACAGTCCCCTGAGACAAATTTTCTTAGTAGGTGATCTTCTCCTAGCTTCTCTTTCTGGGTTTTGTTGATCAAATTTCTATTCAGAGGTTTCTCTCATGCTATTTCTTAGGGGAAAGAGAGAGCACTATCACAGTGTCTGTCTTGTCTCCACCATTTCTTAAATATATACATAATTGACTCAAATTTATAAGGATACAAGTCATTCCCCAATTGCTAAATGGTCAAAGGATATGAATAGACAATAGAAGAAATTAAAGCTATATATATATATATATATATATATATATATATATATTCATATGACAAATCATTATTGAACAAAACAACCATGAGGTATTACCCCACACCTATCAGATTGGCTAAGAAAAAGGGAAAATGATCGATGTTGGAGAGGATGTAGGAGAACTGGGACATTAATGCATTGCTGGGGCAGTTGTGAATGTATCCAGCCATTCTGGAGAGCAATAAGGAACCATTGCCCAAAGCACAGTAGGACTGTTCATTCCCTTTGACTCAGCAATTCCAATTCTAGGCCTATAACTGGAAGAATTCATAAAAAATGGGAAAGTCCTACAAGTTCCATAATATTCAAAGCATCTGTAGTCACAAATTGATGGGACACCCACCAATTAGGGAATGGCTAAACAAGTTATGGTACATGAATACTATGAAATATTACTGATCTATAAGAAACTATAAATGGTCAGACTCTAGAGAAGCATGGAATGAGTTACAGGATCTGATGCTAAGGGAAGACAGCAGAACCAAGAGAATAATGTAAATAATGTATACACTGGCAACAATATTGTGAGATGATTAACCTTAATGGATGCAATTCCTCTCAGCAATTCAGAGTTAGGACATCCATGTTAGATCAGGTATACACAATGCTATCTCTATCAAGAGGAAGAAAAACAAAACAAACAAAGATTAAAACAGAGCAAAACAAAAACCCTTTCAGAATCTGATGAACACTTTATAAAATTATCTCTCATTTATCTCTTTCCCTTAATTCTAATCCCTTATACCAAAAATGACTAATCTGTAAACTTGTTTATCAAAAAAAAAGTATATACAATGTTAACCTGACTATTCATTTCTAAGGGGAAGGGAGTGGGAAGGGATGGTGGAAGGAAATTTTGCAACTTATAAATATACATTTGCATAATATACGTATGTATAAAAGAAAATGTTAGTCAAAAAAAGAAGAAAATCTCATTTAATAATCAAAACAGAAGTATCTTATACTTTAAGGAAAATATTAGGAGTGTTTTTTTTTCTTTTTTTGGTTTTGTTATTGTTTTTGTCCCAGGGAAAAAAGATAGCAAGACTAGATGATCGTATTTTTTGAGAAAAGTTAAATACATCTAAACTACCATTTGAATATTAAGGACAAAACTCCCCTGCCAAGCATATTCAGCATATTCTGGAAATAAAACTTATAGAGTAATTGCCCAATAAATTATTAAATTCATTTGGTCAAATTTATAACAGGTAACTTTAATTGCTTATTAAGAGTAGTTATACTCTTTCTTTTTCAACCAGAAAATGTGATTTAAGATCCGACACCATTTAGTTACATGCAGCAGAGTAGCTTTAACAATTCTTATCAATGGAAAATGTAACAGGACTTGTTCTGACATTATTAATATCACATTACATCTATTCAAAAATGCAACACTGAATGAGACCAATTATTAGATTTATAGACGAGAAGGTATTCAAAGACTAGTTAAAGGTTTTGTTTTTCCTAGTCCTATATCTTAATAGAACTTTGCTACAGTTTCGAAGGTTAATAAGATTATGGTTGTTAGGTTTTAATAAGTTTTGTACCTGGAGGTGGAGGAGAGCAGGATACAAGTGGATATTTGATACATGATGATTTCAGACTTACTCATCTGTATTGGAAGTGCTAAGATCTTTTTCCAGTATGGCAGAAAAGAGAGCAGTAATTAGTATGGAAAATAAGATGAAATAATACTACACTCTAACTCTAGTTCTTAGTATGACTTTAGTGGCCGCAAATTCAGGTAAATGAAGATGTCTTTGTGCTATATACTATCTCTTTTTTCCTGTAACTTCTTTCAGAAGAAGATTTAAATCCATATACCTGTTGGGTTATTCTTTATTTATTTATTGCTATTTTAAAAGCCAAGTTAATCAAGATTATAAAAAAATGAGTGTTCTCAATCATCTTGTGTGCATTTCTCTAATTGAGATCAGAGAATAAAGAGAGCAATGCTTTGATTGTTAAACTTAATGGGCTATAACTGACTGGAAGGTTACCTTTCTGGATTAAAATATAGTAGGTTTGTTGAACTAATATTGCTTGTTTTTTATTAGCAATTATATAAAACAGAAAAAGGTGTCTGTATGAAATTGAGGTTCTTTTAAAGTGAAAAAAGAAAGATAGAGACAGAAAGAGATAGATTTAAAGATTCAGAGAGAAACAGAGATGTCAAGAGAGAAAGACAAAGAGGAAAAATAGAAAAAAAGAAATATAGAAGACAGAGATAGTGACTTGGAAACAGAAAGAAATGAAAAGAAACAAAGATGTGTTGTATCTGAGTACCCTCTCCTTCAATTTTCCTGCTCTTCTATCAACAATTTCCCACATCCCTCCCCCAATTCCCCCTTATCCCATCCCTTTCTTCTCATTTTTCTCTAGGGTAAGATAATTTCTGTACCCTATTAAGTGTGTATGTTATTTCTTCTCTGAGCCATTTCTGATGAGAATGAAAGCTCACTCAATTCTCCTTGCCTTCCCCTGTTTCACTTCATTGAAAAGCTTTTTTTCTTGACTTATGTGAAATTTCTTGACTTCTTCATCTTTCACTTCCTCCCAGTTCTTTCCTTTATCACCCACTGACTACATCTTTTTTACTATATTATACCATTATATTCCACTCCTTCCTGTGCCCTGTTTATATATGCTCCTTCAAATAGCTCTTATAAATGAGAAGGTTCATATGAGTTATGAATATCTTATTCCCATGCAAGAAGACAAACAGTTCAATATCACAAGTTCCTCATAGTTAGTCTTTCTCATCCACCCCCTCTATAGTTCACCAGAGTCATGTACTTGGAAATCAAACTTTCTGTTCAGCTCAGGTTTCTTTCAATTTTCCTATTTGAAAGTCCCCTGTTTCATTGAAAGTTCATCTATTCCCTAAAAGAGGTTGTTCAGTTTTGGTGGGTAGCTGATTCTTGGTTGTAAACCAAGATTTTTTGCCTTCCATAATATCATATTCTAATCCCTACGAGCCCTTAATGTAGATGTGGCCAGATCCTGTGTAATCCTGACTATGGAGCCACAGCAATTGAATAATTTGTTTCTGGCAGCTTTTAGAATTTTCGCTTTGATTTGGGAGTTTTAGAATTTGGTTACAATATTTCTGAAAGTTTTTCTTTTGGTATCTCTTTCAGAAGTGATCAATGAATTCCCTCAATTTCTATTTCACCCTCTGCTTTTAGGATCTCAGGCAATTTTGCTGGATTATTTCTTGAAAAATGAAGTATAGGCTCTTTTCCTGGTCTTGACTTTCGAGGAGCCCAATAATTATTAAATTATTTCTTCTAGATCTATTTTCGAGGTCAGTTGTTCTTCCAGTGAGATATTTCACATTTTCTTCTAATTTTTGGCTTTTCTGGAAGTTTTATTTCTTCCTGATTTCTTGCAAAGTCATCAGTTTCCTTTAGTTCCATTTTTGCATTTGAAGGAGTTATTTTCTTCAGAGAGCTTTTTTATCTCCTTTTCCAGCTTGCCAATTCCGCTTTTAAGGCATTCTTCTCATTTGTCTTTTGTTTTGCTTTTTCTATTAGGTCTAAACTGGTTTTTAACATATTATTTTCCTCAATAATGTTTTTGTATTTCTTTCATGATTTTTCTGCGTTGCTCACATTTCTCCTCCCATTTTTTCCTCCACCTCCCTTAATTGCTTTTCAAAGTCTTTTTTGAGCTCATCCATAGTCTGAGCCTGTTTTCTATTTCTCTTGGAGGTTTTGGATATGGAAGCTTCAATTTTGTAATCACCTGAGTATATGTTTTGATCTTACATGTGACTAAAGTAATTCTCTATGATCAGATTCTTCTTTTTCTGTTCTTTACTCATTTCCTGAGCCCAAGACTAATTTACAACCCTTCCAAGGCTTTGGGATTTTTTTGGAGGGACACCCTACTCCTTTATTCCTCCAGTGTCTTATGTTCTCTTGTCTGTGTTTTGATATGTAGGTGACCACAGCACTCCCTTTTTCTCTGAAGCTGTAAGGAGGGGCCCTACTCAGCTATCTTAGTAGGGAAGCCCAAACTGTATCCTAGTGTGGGCAAAAAGGGAAGTCCTGCCTCCAGAGAGAGCAGAGAAATTTTTGCAGTCTCCCCTGACCCCAAGGGAGGGTGAGTTCCAGCACAGAGTCCCATAGTTATTTTGATTAACAAAAGGAAAGAAGAAAACCCAATTACTAGTATCCAAAATGAAAAAGGTGAGCTCATCACCAATAAGGAGGAAATTAGAGTAATAATTGAAAACTATTTTGTTGGGGCAGCTAGGTGGCACAGTGGATAGAACACTGGCCCTGGGGTCAGTAGTACCTGAGTTCAAATCCAGCCTCAGACAGTTAATAATTACCTAGCTGTGTGGCCTTGGGCAAGCTACTTAACCCCATTGCCTAGCAAAAATTAAAAAAAAATCTTTTTTATCCAAATATATGCCAATAAATTTGATAATCTAAGTGAAATGGATGAATATTAACAAAAATAAAAGTTGCTGATGTTAAAAGAAAAGGAAATTAAATACCTAGATATCTCTATTATAGAAAAAGAAATTTAACAAGCCATCAATAAACTCCCTAAGAAAAAATGTCCAGGGTTAGAATGTTTCACAAGTGAATTCTATCAAACATTCAAGGAATAATTGATTTCAATTCTATATGAACATTTTTAAAAAATAGGTGGAAATGGAACACTGTCTAATTCATTCTATGACATCAGTAAAATGCTGATAACTAAACCAGGATAGGGGTGAAACAAAGATGCTCATTAACACCTCTACCATTCAATATAGTATTAGAAATGTTAGTTTCATCAATTACAGAAGAAAATAAATGAAGGACCTAGAATTGGGAAGGAAAAATAAAACTTTCACTCATTGCAGATGATATGATGGTAAACTTAGAGAACCCTAAAAATTCATCTAAACTCTTCAGTTTTTTCTTTGATACATATGATATTCTCCATCTCAAATACCCTAATATTGTCCCTGATTAATGAACTGATGGAGTGAAAAGTTCATTAAGGTTGATGATCACCTCCATGTTGCTTTTAGGGTATATAATGTTCTTCTGGTTCTGCTCATCTAGCTCAGCAACAATTCGCGCAATATTTTCCACGTTTCCCTGAAACCCTGTCCCTCCTGATTTCTAAGAGAACAATAGTAGTCCATCAAAAACATATAACACAATTTGTTAAGCCATTCCCAATTGACTGACATCATCATTACATTGACATCAATTCATTACCAGAGCAAATAGAACTGCTATGAATATTTTTGTACATGTGATGATTTTATCTTTTTTCATGATCTCTTCAAGGTATAGACCCAGTACTGGTATTGCTGGATAAAATGATTTGAACATTTTGATTGCCCTTTGGGCATAATTCCAAATTGTTCTCCAGATAGTTTGGATAAGTTCACAGTTCCACCAACAATGTATTAATGTCTGAGATTGCCCTCCTTACAAGATACTTTACTGTACTTTCTGGACAATGATATGAATCAATTTTTAATATGACTATAGATAGATTTGATTTCCTCATCTGCAAATTTACTTTGCATATTGTTAGATCATTTGTCAATTTGGGAATGGCTTGTTTTTTTAATAAATTTGACTCAGTTGTCCATATATTTTAAAAATTAGTCCTGTGTCAGAAACACTATTTGTAAAAATTATTTCCTAATTTACTATATTTCTTATGATCTTGGTTAGAGTTATTTTGTATGTGCAAAAGCATTTTAATTTAATGTTTTCCAAATAACCCAGGTTGATTTTGATGATGTTCTCAATCTCTTGCTTGGTCATTAAAATGCTCCCCATTCCATAGATCTGACAGGTAAACTATTTCTTGTTCTCGAAGGTTGCTTATAATACTATCTCTTATGTCTAAATCCTGCACCCATTTTGATCTTATCTGGGTATAGGGTGTGAGATGTTGCTCTAATCAAATTTCTGCCATACTGTCTTCCAGTTTTCACAAGAGTTTTGATTGAAGATTGAGTTCTTATCCCAGAAGCTGGAGTCGTTCAGTTTATCATGCAGCTAGTTATAATCATTTCCTATTGTCTCTATTGCAACTAGTCTATTCCACCGATCCTCCACTTTATTTCTAGTATCAGAAAGATTTGATGACATGTTTTATAATATAACTTTAGATCTTGTAAGTCTAATCTAAATTTTTGCATTTTTTTCATTAAATACCTTGATATTTTTGACTTTTTACTTCTCCATATGAATTTAGTTGTTATTGTTTCTAAGTCACTAAAGTATGTTTTGAATGTTTGATTGGTATGGCTTTAAATAAGTAGTTTAATTTAGGTAGAATTGTCATTTTTATTATATTAACTTGACCTATACAAAAGTAGGTGACATTTGCCCAGTCATTTAGATCTGATTTTATTTGCCTGAAGGCTAGTTTTCATAAAGTTTCTGAGTCTGCCTTAGTATGTAGATTCCCAAGTATTTTTTGTTGTCTGGTTTTGATATTTTAAACGAGATTTCTCTATCTGTTGCTGCTGAATCTTGATATATATATATATATATATAATGTGTGTGTGTTTCTGTGTGTTTGTGTGTGTGTGCATTTACTGAAGATTCATGTGTGTGTATTTTATATCCTGCAACTTTGCTAAAATTGTTCATTGTTTCCAGTAGTGTTTTAGATGATTTCTTAGGATTCTCTAAGTTTACCATTATATCATCTGCAAAGAGTGAGAGTTTTGTCTCTTCCTTTCCAATTCTAATTCTTTCAATTTCTTTTTCTTCTCTTATTGCCGAAGATATCATTTGAATAGTAGTGGTGATAATGAGTATCCTTGTTTCACCCCTGATCTTATTAGGAAAGTCTCTAGCTTCTCCCCATTGTATTTACTGTTTGTTGATGTTTTCAGATAGAGACTGCTTATCATTCTAAGGAACAATCATTTTATTCCTACTCTATTGTTTTTAGTAGGAATGGGTGCTATATTTTGTCAAAGGCTTTTTCAGCATCTATTGAGATAATTATATGATTTTTGTTAGGTTCATTGTTGATATGGTCAATTATAATAAAAGTTTTCCTAATACTGAACCAACCCTGCATTCTTGGAAAAAAATCATGCTTCGTCATGGTGTATCATCCTAGTGATAACTTGCTGTAATTGCTTTGCTAAGATTTTACTTAAGATTTATTCATCCATATTCAATAGGGCCTATAATTTTCTTTCTGTATTTTGACTCTTCCTGGTTTAGGTATCAACAGTATATTGGAGTCAAAAATGGAATTAGGAAGAGTTCCATCTTCACCCATTTTTTCCAGGAAGTTTTTTATATAGAACAAACAAACAAACAAACAAACAAATATATAAATAAATATTTTCTAGAATTCACTGATGATTTCATTTGTCCCTGAAGAGTTTTCCTTGGGGATTTCATGGATGGTTTGTTGAATTTCTTTTTCTGAGATAGGGTTATTTATGTATTTAATTTCCTCTTCATTTAACTTGGGAAATTTATTTTTGTAAATATTCATCCATTATTTCATTTAGATTATTAAATTTATTTGCATACAGTAGTGCAAAAAGTTACAAATAATTACTTTAATTTCTTCCTCGTTGGTAGTGAATTCACCTTTCTGATTTTGTATAGTAGTGATTTGATTTTCTTCTTTCTTTTTTTAAATCAAATTAACCAAAGTTCTTTCTATTGTATTGGGTTTTTTTTTATAACACCAACTCTTGGTTTTATTTATTAGTTAATAACTTTTTTTTACTTTTTACTTTATTAATTTTTCCTTTAATTAATTGAGGGCTTTTAATTTGTTCTTTTTCTAATTTTTTTGTTTACAGGCTTGGATCATGATTTCCTCTATTTCCATTTTATTAAATTAAGTATTAAGTGATATAATGTACCTTCTATTTACTGCTTTGGCTGTATCCCATGTTTTGGCATATTGTCTCATTATTGTCATTGTCTGGGATGAAATCATTAATTTTGTCTATAATTTGATGTTTGATTTATTCACTTTTAAATGAGTTTATTTAGTTTCCAATTAGTTTTAGGCCCATTGCTCCATAGTCCATTATTAAATGTGATTTTTATTGCATTACATTCTGTAAAGGAAGTATTCTTTATTTCTGCCTCTTGGCATTTGATTTGACATTTTTATGCCTTAAGTACATTGTCAATTTTTGTGTAGGTGCAATATACTGCAGAAAAAAAGGATTATTCTATTCCATCTCCATTCAATTTTCTGTAAACTTCTATCACGTCTAGGTTTTTTAACATTTAATTTAACTCTTTGATTTTCTTCTTGTTTATTTTATAGTTAGGTTTATCTAATTCTGAGAGAGGGAGATTCAGGTCTCCCACCAGCAGAATTTTGCTGTCTATGTCTTCCTGTAACTAATTCAACATCTTCTTTAAGAATTTTTATGCTATACCAATTGGTGCATACACATTCAGGTTTGAAATGGTTTCATTGTCTATGGTACCTTTTAGGAGGATATATATTCCTTCCTTATCTCTTTCAATGAGATCTATTTTTGCAACTGCTTTGTCTGAGATAAGGAATGCTACCCCTGACTTGTTCACTTCAGCACTTCAGCAGAAGCATAACATATTCTGCTCCAGCCTTTTACTTTTATTCTCTATATATGTTTCAAATGCATTTCTGGTAAGCAGCATATTATAGGTTTCTAGTTTTCAATACACTCTGCAATCTGCTTGAGTTTTATGGAAGAGTTCATCCCATTGACATTCAAAGTTACAGTTACTAACTCTTTATTGCCCTACATGTGATCTTCCCTCTGTTTTTCCCTTTTTTGCTCTTATCCCTTTTCCCAGGATTTTACTTCTGAATACCACTTCCTTCAGAGTATTCCCCCCCTTCTATCCAAAACCCCTACCATTTCTTTCTCCTTTTCCCTTTGTCTCTTCTTCCTTCCATTCTTTCTGTCAGTTCCTCTTTTCCTCCCACCTCCTGTTTCCCCTCTTAATATATGAAAAAGATAAGTTTCTAAACTCATCTGAGTTGTGTGTGTATATGTATGTATGTATGTATGTGCATATTTGTGTGTGTGTGTGTGTGTGTGTGTGTGTGTGCGTGTGTGTAACAATCCTTCTTTGAGCCAGATCAGATGAGAGTAAGATTCAGGCAGTTCTCACCTCCTCCTTTCTTCCCCTCTATTACCATACTTCCTTTGTACCTTTCATTGTGATGTAATTTTCAAAATTCAATTATCTCCATCCTTCCATCTCTTTACTGTCCTCCCTTTTAAAGGAGATACTATTTTTAAATCGATGTATCAGAGTCACAGAAAAGTAAGGAGTGTCCATTACTTCTGGCTAAGTATATTCCCTCTAATAGAGTAACAATTCTCAAGAATTATAAGAATAATAAAAAAACCTTATAAGAATATTTTCTCCCAGGTGTGGATATAGCTAGTGTTATCTAATTGGATAACAGTTTTTTTTTCTTTTCCCCTTTTTACCTTTTCATGTATCTCAAGTTTTCAAATTTTCTATTTAGCTCTGGTCTTTTCATCAGCGAAATTTGAAAGTCTCCTATTCTGTTAAATATTCACTTTTCCCCTGGTTAAGAAGGCTCAATTTTGCTGGATAGTCAATTATTGGCTGCATTCCAAGTTCCTTTGCTCTTCAGAATATCATATTTTAGGTCCTTTGATCCCTTAATGGTGTGTCAGCCAGGTCCTGTGTCCTTTGGTTCCTTGGTATTTAAATTGTTCTTTCTGTCTTCATGAAGGATTTTCTCCTTTATTTGATAGTTCTGGAGTTTGGCCACAATATTCCTTGGTGTTTTCATTTTGGGTCCCTTTTATAAGGGGATTAAGCTATTCTTTCAATAAGGATTTTACCCTCTGGTGCATTATATCAGGGCAATTCTCTTTCATTTTGTCCTGTAATATGCATCCAGACTTGCCCCCGCTCATGATTTCTTAGCCAGTAGGGGATGCCAGATGTTTTCTCTGGAGTGTCTGTCACCCTGATTAGTGGCCCACTCCCTAAGCCTGGAGGTTTGAGGGGACAACAAGATCTGGATATCCTCTAACAATGTGGGTTATGGTCTCAGACTAAATAGTTAATCCACTTGATCCTCAATGGCCACTAGAGGAGATCTTCTGACTACACCTGAGTCAGGGGAGTATGGGGAGCTGTTACTTTGTTCAGTGAAGAATTCATTTCTCCTACAAGAATGGGGAGGAGTGGACTCAACTGGAAACACAGGGACTTCATTGAATACACAGATCTCATGGTCTTGGTCTTCCATACCAGTAGAGTTGGTTGGATTGATGTCTAGCCACGCCATTGGAGCTCTCCTGCCTGCGAAGCTGGAGTTCTCCTACCCTCTGTACACACAGTCAAAATTTCCACTGCGGTTCTCAGATTAGTCCCTGGGTCTCACCCCATTGCCCCTGCACTGGGTCTCTGCTTTCTGCCTCGGCTCACCCACCTTCCCCGATGAAAGACCTGACTGTATGGTGTTCTCCTAGGTTTTCCTCTTGGTTCTGTGAATCCAAAATCTGTTAAGAGGTTTGGTTCATTATAGTTCTGAAGGAGAACCAGGAGTTTTTAAGACAGTGCTGGCTTCTTTCCGCCATCTTGGCCAGAAGTTTGTAATCTTTGTAATTTTTTTATTTGTATTTCTCTAATCAATAATAATTCAGAATATTTTATCATATGACTATAGATGTAATTTGTTACTTTTATTAGCTAGAATAAGGAGCAAATGATCAAGAATATCAAGGGAATTAATAAAAATACAAATGAAGTAGACTCTTTTTGTAGCAGCAAATTATTGGAAATTGAGAGGATACCCAACAATTAAGAAATGTTTGAACAAATTGTGGTACATGAATATATACTCTTACTCTTTAAGAAATTATGAAGTGATGCTAAGATAAGTGAGCAGAGCCAGAAGGACATTATGCATATTAATAACATTGATCACCTATGATGGACATGCTCATGCCAATAGTACAATAACCAAAGACAATTCTAAAGGTCTTGTGATGGTGACTATGGTGTCTGAATGCAGAACATTTTTACTAATTTAAATTTCTAAAATTTATTTTATATTCTATGGTTTTATTCACTCTAAGTTTTTTGTTTCAATTCTTCTTTCACAACATATATAACTTGTATTAGATTGCTCTCTGTCAGGGTCAGCAGTATGGAAGGGAGGGAGACTAAAATATGTGAAAATCAAAACCCTACAAAAATGATTGTTGAAAATTAACTTTGCAGGTAGTTGGAAAATTAAATAAAATTTAAAAAAATTCCAACTTTCAAAGACAGAATAAAAGAAACATGTGTAGCATAAAAAAATTTACTCTTCACAACAGCATCTATTGGTTTATACATATAACAGGTAATACCTTTGGCTTGTTGTGTCTTCTGACTTGAAACCAAATGAATCTTTTTCATCTAACTGTACTAAATTCCAGTGCACATCTCTGTGCTCTATAAGCAAAGATAATGTCATAGATCTATTTTGGTGAAGATATATGTTAACCAAGCAAACTTTGCCCATGGAAGTGTGGCATGTTTAATAATACTGTCAGAAAAAGAATTGAAGTTAGGTTATCTTGACTTAATAGATGTATTCTTGCTCTTAGAGAATACTTATTTCTTTCTAACTACTCATAAACCATGATTTTAAACAATGTTTTGTAGAATTTTTCAATTGATAGCTCATGGTTCCCTATTCTGGAACTCAGTTCTAGTGGTCTACTTACACTGACTTTTCATCCCTGGTTACAGACTCCTTCTCTGATTGAGTTCCTCACCAGAACCTCCATTTTAGAAAGTACTCATAAGCAGTCTTTCTCATATTTAGCCTGGTTCAGTGTCTGAGTCTCATGACTTTTTTTTTTTACCTTGATCTTTCTCTTAATATTTTCATTTCTTTTTCTCTATGTTGCTTTTTCTGATTACAAAATAAATAGAAAGAAAATCCCTCACAAGGAAGGATTATCTTTCTTTCTTTCTTTTCTTGTAATTGTATTTCCTGGACTTGCACAGTGCCTAGCACACTGAGAATTTAATGAATTTCTTCCTCTCCCTTGTCCTTGTCATTTTCTATCTTTTTTTCTCTCTATGTCTCTGTTTATCTGTCTCTCTATTTCTTTTTCTTATCTCAAAGATCATCAGCAGAGAACTTTGTCTTTTATCAATTATTCCTAGAATGATTAATAAAATGGTTAAATACCAGAAATTAAGTCTCTTGAACAATGTATGTCAGAATTGGTACTTAAAGAAGTCAGAGGGGTCAGCATTCAGAATGGAGAAGGGAAAATATTCCTGTCATAGGTGACAGCTAGAAAAAATGCTGGGAACTAAGGGACAAAATGTCTTGTTTATGGAACAACCAGGAAGACAATGTTATTGGATAGTAGAGCACATTTTTTGGTGCAAGTTGTAAGAAAACTGGAAAGGCAGGAGGGGGCTAGGTAATGAAGGACTTTGAAAGACAAAGAACATTTTGCCTGGAGGCAATAAGAAGTCACTGGAGTTTATCAGTGTGAAGAATTCCCAGTGTAAAAATTTCATTTGTTCATGTATAATTTATCATTTTAGAGAGTAGCCTGGGGTTAAGAGAAATGTTAAGTGACTTACTGTGGTCATGGAATCAGTTATTGTTATTTATATTAAAAGTAATTTAATTTATGTTTTCTTTATTTGGAAACCAGTTTCCTGTAAACTATATCACATTCCTTTTCTTTTTATTTCCCACCTATGATTATAGCTCTCTGTTAACCATTTTATAGAAGAAATGAAAGGAAAATAGGAATTGAGTATTTTTATATTTTATTTTCCCTCCTTATCAATGAAAGCTTCCATTGCTTTTTAATTCAATTCAACCGGAATTCATAAAGTACCTTCTTTGTGCAAGCCATTGTTCTTGAAGCTGGACGGACATAAAATAATGAAAAAGATTATAGTTTCAATCTGAGAGCTCAATATTAAATCAGAGCAAGGAGTTGAGAGAGAGAGAGAGAGAGAGAGAGAGAGAGAGAGAGAGAGAGAGAGAGAAAGAGAGAGAGAGAGAGAGATTATGTTCTTTTCATTGGGAACATAAAAGGACATTTCATATAATAGTTCAAATATGACTGGGGCTAGAAGGAAGATAATGTCAAAAGGTATACTTGTGGATATATAAATTCCTTCAGAAATGATTATATGATTTTCTTTGTTCTAGTGCCTACAATAAACCAAGGAATGTAGTAAGTGCTTAGTGCGCTTTTGTGATTTTCTATTATTTTTCTTCTTTTTTTATTATTGGTTAGGCTTTAGAAACAAAGTTAATCTTCTCAAGTCACTGAGGTCAAAGTAGATAAAACAAGGTCCAGAAACAACCAGTTGGTTAGTGAGTTTAGTTCGAATATGGAGCTCTTGAAGGAAGACATAAAGAAGGTTAAAAATTACAGAAATTAAGGTTAGAAGGAGTTTAGAAACTTTAATGTTATAAAAAATAAAACTGAAGTCCAGAGATATTGGCTAATTCATGGTCACAGAGATGTGCAAGGTGACAAACAAAAATTTTAACCCTGGTTTTTCAAAATCAAAGTGAAGGCTTTGCTCTATGCTCTATGCTATCATGCCATGCTTCTTACTCTACACATGCTGCTGAGGAAATCTAATTAGGGAACGATTGTGAAGGGCTTTAAATGTGAGGCTAAGGATTGATTTTATTTCTAAGGTTTTCAGGAAGCCCTAAAGGTTTGAGCCAAGTAATGACATGCTCAGGCTTTGACTTTAGAAATATTGTTTTGGCAGATGTGTGAAAGATGATTTGGATTTTAGAAAACATAAGAGAAATTGAGATGATTCTACCAACTCATAGTACCTAATAAAGAAATCAGCATCATGAAAATATGTTTTCTTCATCACTCTAAGTATTCATGAAGAATTTGCATGGCATCTATCAGGAATTTTACATAAGAGTTTGCATTATAGATAGAAAATGGGAGTAGATGTCATCTAAGTTAGCTTTCATTTCTCTTGCTATGTCTCCTTAATTTAGACTAGATCTAGGATTAAAGTAAAATAGCTAATTATATTTTATTTCTAATAAAAACAATATATAAAGGAGAATATGTCATTCATTAACATAAATTTGTAACTTTTATCCAGATTCAAGATAAGACAAAATATGTGTTATATCTAACAATGAGATGGTCAAATTTCTTAAGAAATTGTGCTTAAATCATTTTATTAGGATTTTTAAAAAAATAAGATTTGTCATTTGTATATAGACTGATCTCATTTCAACAGATTCCAAGGTTAAAAAAGTACACATCACTTGTTATGATTCTTTTGGTGCTTAATGTCAATTATTTATTAATTCATTAATCACTCTGAAGGGAGCAGTTAGGTAGAGCAATGGATAGAACACCAGTCTTGGAGTCAGGAGGACAGGAGTTCAAATATGAAATTTGACACTCACTAACTGTAAGAGTGGGTAGGTAAGTCACTTAACCCTAATTGCCTCTATCCAGGCCCATCTCCTGGCACATTGATTCATATCTGACATTAAATATAGATGATGTTGGAGGAGAAAGTGTGGCAGAGAAGCATTCACTCAATTCCTTCTGCTTGTCATGATATCATCTCCCTGATGTCATGATCTTCTTTGAGAATGAAGGACAAAAATCATTGGTCACTCTTATTACTTAATCCTGGGCTCAAGGTTAGAGACGTGATCTTAATAGATTGTCTCATGAGCTACTAAAATAAAATATTGAAATAGACATATAGATAGTTATAATTTTATAGAGGCTAGAAATCAATATTTTTTAAAAAATCAGAAACCATTTACTTACCCAAATGTTTATTTACCCTAAAAATAAAATTCGTCTGTCCTATAATTTCCATTTCTACATAAATTTTAGCTAAATTTCCAAAGGATTACATTTAAATCTAAACAGAGAGCTTATGATCACTCATAGAGATAGAAATTAAACTGTCTCAGAGACAGTTTAGTGGCCCATAACCAAAAAGACAGCTCAAATTCAATCTAATATTCCTTTTTTCTTTTTGAAGGTGCAAACCCCCCCCAAATTTACAAAGGTGACAATACTATCCTTTGATCTGTATTCATATTCCATAGTTCTTTCTCTGAATGTGGTTGGCATTTTCCATTGTGTTTTAGAATCATCTTTGATCACTATTTTGCTGAGAAAAAAAACTAAGTTTATCAAAACTGATTATCACACAATGACAGTCTCAAACTTTTACAAGCTATGATACTGGGGAAATTACTTAACCTTTGTTTATTTCCATGTCTTGAACCATAAAAATGGAGAAAATCATAGCACCTTCTTCTTATGGTTGTGAAGATGAGATGTGCTATCGTTTGTAAAGTACTTCATAAAACTTAAAGCTCTATATAAATGCTAACTATTATCATTATTATTATTACACAGTTGACCATTTTGAGAGGTAATCTCTAATGTGTTTTTCAAAAATAGCATTATATTTATCTGTGGCATTTTTGTCAATCAAAAATGAGGATTATAAAATAGAAATTACTTTGTCACTTATTGTAGTAATTTATACCAAAATTTAACCAATATAAATTGTCACATGAAGAAGAACAAAGGAACCAAGAAATCATTTGAGTCAATAAAAATCTGAAATATGCAAAATAAAATAACCTAACCATTGAAAACAATAGAATATATAAATAAAGGATATAATACAAATAGTAGAACATGAATTTTTATGAAGCATTACAAAGGTAAATGATAGTGAGAAGAATATCATAAATCAGATAGAAATATTAGAAGAAAAAACATTTTAAGGAAAGTTTAACATGACATGCAAATAGCAAAATTTCCCAAGAGGCATTAAAGGATGAAAAGGAAGGAGGAAAAAAACCAGAAGAAAAATGAAAGATTGAATTAAAATAATTAAAACTCTTCTCTCCATTGAATCTATTTTGTCACCATACCTAGATACTAACATGACAGTTCCATATATACTTATAAGGAAGGCAGAAATTGTAGGAAAAGAGGAGACAAGGATTTAACTTTGGCTAAGTGTTTAAAGAAAGGATCCAAGCTGCAGGCAATAGGAATTGTGAGAATACTAAGGAAGCAATAAACAAAATATGTGGAAGGGAGAAAGATAACAAAGACTATTTTGAGAAAATCAAGACAATTAGAGGCAAACTTGAATTAAGACTTATAAGTTTGTAATTTATATTAGTGCAAGTTCACTAATGTAAAAGGTAATGATCATGGTAAGAAAAAATTTGGGTCACCCATAGTCAATGTGGAAAAACCAGTAGTTGGGATGAATAGAATTGTAACATAGTAGTAATTTTTTTTCTTAGAGTGGTTGTTAGCAAGCTTAAGAGAAATATCCTAATTTTCGATTCCCATAGTCTTCCTGCCTGATTTTCATTAGACTTGCCTCGATTATTTTCACACTTTGTGCATTAGGTTTTATGATTATTTTCATAACAGTGTTAGCTCTTGATGGAATAGTAGAAATTTACATTTTGATTTCATTCAAAGAAACTCAGAATAATCATATGAGACTAGGACTCAGGGATCTGGAAGCAGTACTGCCAATAATGTATTCATTCCAGTATCACTAAAGACTTGTGAAAGTTGAAAAAAAAATCTCATCATTTTCAAAGAGAGACCTGAACAAAAGTCTCAGATACCAAATATAGAACTAAAGCATGGGAATTTTTATAAAGACTAAGAAACACCTTGGACTTTCTACAAGATACCAGGCAAATTCTCAGTTACTGGATTTTTTGCTTTAGGCAAACATCTTTACTTTATTGTGTTTGACGATATTCTTTTGTAAAATAAAATTTCTATAGCCTATCCACTGTTCTCAAAGGTTTAATGATGTGAGGTTCTAATGAGATAACATGTGAAATGATTGTGAGATAGATGGGAAAGGAATAAAAATGACAATAATCACTATTAAATGGTCCATTCCAGAATGGAGGGTAGTTGATCATTGTTTCAAGGAAAATTATGACACAAAGCATTCACTGAGATTCAATTTTATTTAATTCAATTGAAATTCAGTTTAAATGTCCAGTATTTGTTACATTAAATTTGTTTTCAGCTAGTTGGATGGATACAGGAAACTATGACATTATCCCAATGGATTTATAGATGTCCTGAAGAAACTAAATGTATACCTATAAGATTACACATATCTTTAATATGATTATATTACTATAAACATTAAAATAATTTTAACCACTGCATAGTAAAATAATTTTGAACACTACATAACAACCCAAAAATAACCGAGCACATTTGCTTCTTTTGACTAAATTATGTCCCCAATTTATTGTCCTCCTGAAGTTTGAACAAGATAGATTACATTTATAACAGCTAGAAGACTATTCATCAAATTGTATACAGTATTACTTGGAGTGCTTTCTTCATCCATTTGCTACTCCTATCTCTCCCCAACTCCCCAGACAGATACCTTAGAAAAATTCTTTGAGTCATTTTGCATCTCATTTTAAAAGTATGACATTATCTCAGAGTCTGATAAGGTTATGTCATCCGTAAGTAGGTATTTGTGGATTTCAGCTATCAAAAAGGAATCCTTCCTCCCACTTGGAATCTGTATTGAACCTAATGGAAGGGAGAGAATGATGAGCCTTATTTTATACTAGTAATCTCAGGAGTAACAAATTTCTTTCCACTATTATATACTTCAGAGAATCTTATATGATTTTTAACATTTATATGAGTTTTCAAATTCGAGTTTTACTCCACCAAGCCAAATACTTTAAAAAAGTGCAATTAAGCAGCTTTTAGAGGTAAAAACTCAAAATAATCAATAGACATATAAGTCTCTAGTGATGATAGAATGACAGAAAGGAAGGAAGGGAGAGAGGAGGGAAGTACAGGAGTAGAAGAAAAGAAGGGAAGGAGTCAGAAAGGTGCTTTGGAAGAGATAGACAAGTAAGTAGATAGATACAAACATACATACATACATACATATGTATATAGAAAGATAGATATATTATAGAGCTGATAGTTCTTTCTTTTAAAATAAGCTATAGCCTGTCTAGATAGATATAGCTGTTTTATTTAATATTTTGAGAATTATGTTGAAAAGCATAAAGATAAGGGATTAACTTTCACACTCATCTATCTCATGTTTTATGATTATTTATAAGATAGCATATTGGAAAAAAAAAACTTTAAAAAACCTTCCCTTTATACAAGCAGAAAGTTACATGTCAAATTTTTTTCCCTCTGAATTCACTTTGCTATAAAAAAAACCAGCATTAATCCTGCTAACGTTTTCTAAAGAGAATCTGAGTTTTTCTGTATTAACCTCAACAAATTAGAATTTCAATAAGAGGTGTAATTCAGATTCCATTAAAATACCTAGTTTTGAGAGACCTCTTCAGAATCCTTTTCTGATCAAATGGTCTTACCTGTCTATCCATTCTGGATTTTGGAAAAGTAATGTATCAAGTGAAAATGTGTGATATATCTTTTTAAAAATTATTTTAGAAGTCATGAGATAACTTTCAAGAGGACAAAAAATTATGAATTTGTATTCCCCAAGTAGTGAATATTTAAAAGTGAAAAAATGCAATGTTCAATACTAGAAAAGCATTTCCCAAAGTGTGAAATATATTGAATTTTTTTTTATATTACCTAATTATTTTCCCTTACAACATTTCTGGAAGGGAGGTGCCAGTACTATTTCCATTTTACAGATAAGGCAGCTGAAGTAGAAAGGTTAAATGACTGCACAAGAACATTAAAAATCATGTTTCCAAGGTCAAATGTAATATCAGATCCTCCAAGCTCCAAGTCCAGCCCACTATCCATTGACTCACTTTTTCTTGATCATATTCTCTTAAAATATTGTCTTCTCTCATTAAAATATAAATTCTTTTATTTCACAGATGATCTCAAAAATTTAGGAAAAACTTTGATTCCACTGATAATTATCATTAATTGATATTATAAACCAAAGGCAAATCTCCAATTTGGTTTGGTGAATGAAGTTTACACAATTAATAGTTCTCTAAACAAGAGGTTATCAAATTAAAAAAGAAATGGGACTGCTAAGGTCACCTGTGGACACATAATTTTAAAATGTAATTTTACCTGTTTTATTGTTAAATATTTTCCTGTTACAGTTTTATCTGATTTAGATCATATTCAAGATTTCCTGACATCTTTTTTCAATCATAGCAAAATCACATCCACAGATATAACATTAAAATAAATAATTTTATAGTTGTCATTTTAATGATAATTCAGATAGACGTCATCCAAGCATAAAATGAAATAAAAATTATTTTAGTAAATTTAATGTTCTATTATTCATTAAAGAAGTAGATCAAGTGACTTGTTCTTGTGCTTAAATGATAGCATTGGCATAAAAATCCATCTCTACTTAATGAAAGTATCTATGGGACAACTCCAAAAATAGGCATGATTCTTATTCTATGACATGTTTGAGACAAATTACAGTGTGTCCAACTGTGGTTGAACAAATCAGTATGAGTTCAGAATGCTCTACCACAGGATGGGCACAAATAGTCCATGTGCACACTTGACATAAGTACTTTAAAATTACTGATGTCATGTTTTGTTTTGTTTTTTGAGCTGCTTTAATTCTACCTTCCTCATAGAGTATGGCACCCTCAATGACAAGGGCATGCTGTGTCCTGTGTCAATGTCTCCCAAGCTATACAATCAATTCTAAAGTTCTTCAATATGACCTTCAAGGGATCTTGGTATGGCTTCTTCAGACCCCCTTGTGAGCACTTGTCCTGTGTGGGTTCTCCATAAATTATTTTTTTTGGCAAGTGCATGTTTGCCATTCTCAGAATGTGTCCAACCCATCATAGTTGCACTCTCTTGAAGTAATGTTGGAATGAAAGGCAGTTTAGCACAGAAAGCATCTCCGTGTCTTCTTCTGCCATGTGATCTTCAGAAACTTCCTAAGAAAATTGAACTGGAAGCAAATCTGTTTCCTGACATGGAGCTGATAGATTTTCCAGGTTTCACAAGCATGTAGCAATGAGTGCAGCACAATAGCTCTATAGACCTTCAGTTTGGTATTCAGTCTAATACATCTTCTCTCCCATACTTTCTTTTGGAGACTCCCAATACTGAAGTAGCTCTGGCAATGAGAGTCAAAAACCTCATTGTCAATATATACTTCCTTGGAAAGGACGTTGTCAAAGTAAGTGAGATTGTACACAATACTCAAAATTTTCCATTTGCTGTATTCAACGGTTCCATATATGGCAGGTGTGATGCTGGTTGATGGAGTACCTGTGTTTTCTTGGTGTTATTTGTTTGACCAAAATTAGTACAAGCAGCAGAGAATCGATCCATACTTGTAACCTCTCAGCTTCAGAGGTTGCATTGAGTGCACAGTCATCTACAAACATGCCCTCCACTTTGGTCTTGATTTGTAATCTTATCAAGTTAAAGAATTTGCCAACAGTGTTGTCTGACATTGAGACCGTATTCATCCTCATTGAAGGTGTTTGATAACACGATGGAAAACATCATGCTAAAAAGAATGGGAGCAAGGACACATACTTGTTTTACTCCATTGGTGATCAAGAAATCATGAAAGCATTGTCCATTATCTATAACCTGGGCACGCATACCATCTTGGAACTGATGTACAATATTATGAACTTCTTCATGCAACCAAATTTTGCCATAATTTTCTATAAACCCTGGTGACTGATTGTATCAAAGACCTTGGTCAGATCTACAAATGTTGTATACAGACCTCTGTTCCTGGCATTTTTTCTGGAGTTATTGGGCAGCATCAACCACATTGACTGTTCCTCTACCCTTTCTGAAGCCACAATGGCTCTCAGGAAAGTGATGAACTTCCAGGTGAAGGATCACCCTGTTGAGAAGGACTCTGAATTTTACAAGGAATAACCAAAAGAGAAATACTCTTGTGGTTGATTTAGGAGAATCTATTTTCTTTACCTTTATGGAGATGGACTATGTAGGCATCCTTGAATTCTTGGGGGGATAATCTCTTCATGCCATATAACATGGAAAATTTCAGTCAGTTTTTGAATAAGCAATGGGCCCCTCACCTTGTAGATCTCAGCTGGAATAGAATCAGTACCAGGTATTTTGGGAATTGAAAGGAGCCTAATAGCATTCAAAACTGCCTTTTGGTTGGAACTTCAGCTGATTGACTTCAACTTGAGGTAAGCAGTAAATGACTTCTGCATTGACTAATGATGGTCTTTTAAGAATGTTATGAAAGTGTTCAGCCCATCTCTCTAGAATCAAGTCCCTATCATTAATGAATGTGGATCCATCAGCTCTGAGTAGTTGAGATGTATTATATGTCTTTGGCTCATAAATAACTTTCAGGGTGTCATAAAAATATTTTGCTTTGTTTCTGCCTGTATAAAATTGAATTTCATTTGTCTTCTTATTGAGTCCAGAGTCCTGAGACTTTCTAAAATTTGCTTAGATTTTACTTTTAATGGAATTAAATGACATCTTTTTAAAAAATGGATGAGCTATCCTGCTGGTAAACCCTGTGGAGTTCTTGCTTTTCATTTAGCAGCTTCTGCATTTCCCCTTCATTTTCATCAAGCCAGTTTTGTGTTTGCTAATGTTCTGGCCCAGATAAGCAAATGCAGTGCTGTACAACAGGTTTCTGAAAGCTGAACACTCCTTTTCTGTTCCACTGCTGCCAACTGGGCACAATTTTCCTTCCAAGTTGACAATGAACTGTTACTTCTCAGAGGGACACTCTAATTTCTAGACATTAATTCTTCTAATATTCAGTTTTTCCTTGGATCTGACACTAAGTATGAATATTTAAATTAGAGAGGATAAACCTGTTATTAGTCCAACACTCTGCACCACACATTGGCTTTGTCACTCTCACACATTTTCTCTTTTCTTTACAATCATACAGTCTAATAGATATCAGTGTTCACTACTAGTATGAATACAGGAAGTTTTATTGCATTTAGGTAAATTGAAGACAGTGTTTGTGATAAGATGATGAAATGCACAAGTCTTTAGTAGAGGGTGACCATTGCTGTTGCTGTTTCCAATTCCATTCCTCCCAAGGACTCCCTGCCATGTTGATAATCTGAACCTACTCTAGCATTAAAGTCACCCAGAATTATAAGATTGTATTCTTTTGGTACATTAAGGATAAGGGTCTCCAGGTCTTAAAAAAATTTTTCTTTAACTTCATCAGTGTTCATGGTGGGAGCATAGGCACTGTTTATAGTGGCATGGGATTTTCCTAGAAGTGACAATCTCATTATCATGAGCCTATCATTCACTCCTTTTAGTAGGTATTCAAGAATGTTGACTAGATTAGTTTTGATTGAAAAACCTAACCCATCTCATGGCATTCCCTGTGACCACTCCAGAAAAACGTGTATTCAGCTCTGACTTCAGTAAGATAACCTTCATCTGCCAGTCTTGTTTCACTCAGGGCTGCTATTTGGATATTATACCTGTTGAGTTCTCTTGCAACAAGAACTGTTCTTCTTTCAGGTCTATTGGATCTTATGCTATCTGTGAGTGTATGCAGGCTCTGTGCACCGATGGTGAGTGGAATCTTCTTTGAAGAAGATTTTTGGTAGATTTCTTTTTCTGTGTGCCCCAATCACACTGTAGAATTCCACACCTGCAACAGTAATCAGGCAAGGGTTGGGTAAGAAGACAATTTTAGGGCACATTTTCTAGCCCTTCACTGAATCAGGAAGTGAGCAATACCATCCTAAAAAAGGCTGCTCAGTCACCTGAAGGGCTGCTGAATTTCACTGCTACTTTCAGTGAAGAAATGACCATATGACTCAGGGCCGCCTGCATGTAGTGTTGTAACTACAGCTCCCAGTGCATCTACACAACTGTTACTTCATCACTTGCCTGTCACTACAGGACTTTGAAGAATTATTGAGAGTGCTGTCTTTTGTTGCGTGGGTAAATTGGATTTAAATGAGGTAGAGCTGCACAAAATCAACTACCTCATTCTCTCTTCCAAAGTCATGATCCAGCATAGCAAGACAGAATCAAGGCACCTGATGATGAATGTGGATGCAGTGGAATACCTTGGTGACTTTGATGTCTAACCAAATTTTAAGTGCTCCATAGCACCTGCTTTAGCTGGCCTCATGGCCATTGGAAATAATTGTTCTGCTCTATCCATTCCAAAAGTGGATGACTTCAAATGCTTGGGGTTGATACCCCCTACAACTCCCTGATGAGTTCGAGACTCCCTTGGTTACCCTCAACCTGTTTTAGCCTGCCTGCTGAAATAGTTTACTGGGGTGTGGCCATTGTGCATGCTACAGCTTCTTGGAGCCATAGGTGAGAGTTAGATGGTTCAGATGGACATAGATGTGCATCAAAGATGGAGAGAGCTCAGCAGCCCTCACATCCAGATTCTAGTCTTCCTTGAACACACCCTACACCATTGCAGACAATGATTTTTAATTCTCATATCATTTTGATTTCTTCAATATATCTATATTTTGAAAATCTTTCATTAGTGTTATACTTACTGTGTACATCAGATATAATAGAATCTAAAAAAGGAAAAAATAATAAACACTGTTTTATCTTTTAAGATTGCATATCTAGGGGCGCTAGGTAGCATAGTACATAGAGCACTGGCCCTGGAGTCAGGAGTACCTGAGTTCAAATTCGGCACCAGACACTGAATAATTACCTAGCTGTTTGGCCTTGGACAAGCCACTTAACCCCATTGCCTAGCAAAAACCTAAAAGAAAAAATAGTTTGCATAGCTAATGGAGCAACAACTCTGTGTGTGATGATGCTTCAATGTAGTATCTGTATTTACAGAATTATGGAGTACTTGGGGACTTGTTTTTGTAGTACAAAGATTTAACTTCTTCTAGTTCCTTAAATATAGTAAGTTACTAATTTTAAATTAAACCCACCTAGGTATATCTTTCTAAGAATTTGAGTGGTAAGTTTTTGTAACTTACAATGTTATGCTATTCACTACCATTTCCTTACCTGCTCCAAGTAGGCTGGAATCCTTAAAATCAATTCTTTCTTAATTTCTGGTATCAATAAAAATCACTCTGAACTGGAAAGAACCAATTTCTCCTGATATTTCCCTCCAAGCAAATTTAAATAACTCATAAAACTGAATTCTAGAGATACCAAACAAGCAAAATTTCAGGCTAAGATACTCTTCCAGCCCAAGATAACTTAGGTTCTCTGAAGGAAATATTTTGAAAGGAGTTATGAAGGAAAGATCTATAACACTGGGTGGGATCCAACCTGGAGGAACAATGGATGCAATGTCAGTGATAGAATTTCATATGGATATCATCAGTAGTAGTACTTCCAGGAGATCTCATAATAGAGATGGTAAAAGAATTGAGCAATTATCTACAAAATGATTATAGAAGAGTCCTATGTTAGCACTGGGTTTAGGACCAAGCATTACTTGACAATTTTATTGTATATATCCACTTTAAAGCCACAGTTCAAGAGTGAAGAGAAACAAGTTCAGCCTTTTGAAAAAAAAATTTACTTATTTAAGGCAATGGAGTTAAGTGACTTGCCCAAGGTCACAACAGCTAGGCAATTATTCAGTGTCTGAGTGCAGATTTGAACTCAGATCTTCTGGACTCCAGGGATGATTCTCTATCCACTGCACCACCTAGCTGCCCCAAAACACTGTTATTCTTAAGGCAATAGGATCCCTGAGGAGCACTATTACTTGCAGTCTCAAAGGGATTAGTGAGTGAAGAGCATTTTTGATTTCTGCCTCAGAAGAACAGAGCACCTGAGGATCAATATCAGTTCTCCTGCCAAGAGATTGAGAAGCAGTAAATGCATTGGTCTCAGGAGTGAAAGGAAAGCTCAGAAGCAGCATTTATTTGCACGAGGAAATGGGAACTAGCTTGGGAAAAAATAGTGTAAACTCCTTGAAGTTTGGTTTGTGCCCTCTGCTTTCCTGTCACTGAAAACAAAGACCAACTTTAGCATGAATTTCAAAGAGAAGAAAAAGACTGGAAAAAATGAACAAACAAACAACCAAAATGTTACATGCAATTATGAAAGGGAAGATCAAAACACAATTTTGTAACATACAATAACTTAAAATCAACTGAGACAAAGAAAAATGAGAGTTGGACAAAAATCCAAAAAGAAATCCCTGAATAGTATAAAAGGTGAGAGGAAAAATAGTATTTTTTTCTACAAAATAGAATCTGATTGCTGAATGGATTAGAAACCAGAATGCAAAAATGTTCTTTATAATAAATGCATTTTAAATAGGAAAAAAAACGTTAAAATAAAGGGATGGAGTAGAGAAAAAGGGAAATTAATCTTTCTAAACATACTATAGACCATGAAGCAATATAAGTATTAGCCATATATTTACCAGAAGGCATAACATAAAAATTTGTAGAGGAAATATTAAATGAATTAGAAGAGAAAAATAGCAAAATTATAATAAAGGTAAATAAATTTCTTCTCTAAAAGTTAAACTAATATAGACATAAAATAGAGAAAAAATAAAGGGGATGAAGAGAATGTTTAAAATTTGGATATGATAGACCTCTATAGAAAATTAGATGAAAATATGAAGGATTATACTATTTCCTCAACTGTACATGACATCTTCACAAAAGTTGATTATGTAAATCAACTGAATAAAAAAATACTAAATATCATCCATAATAAAGCTAAAATTAATTGCAAATGAACAAAATCTTTTCCTAAAGGAAAATCACATCAAGGTTCAAATAATGGAAAAATAAATCATTTATTTTAAGAGAATAACAAACAGGAGAAAACATTTCAAAATTTGTGGGATGCAATCAAAATAATAGAGGAAAATTTAAATCTCAAAATACATTCATAAGTATAAGAGAGAGAGAAAAAACAAATCATTTTGGCTAAAATATCCTTAAAAATATCCTTAAAATATCCTAAAATATCCTTAAAAAACATTAAAACTCCCCAAATAAAGACTGAAAGAAAATCCAGATAATCAAAGGAAAGACTGATAAAATTTTAAAGTTTGAAAAAAGTTATTAAGCTAATCAATGAAACTAGAAACTAGTTTTATGAGAAAAAATGAAATTGATAAAATATTTAGTTGAATCTTTTTGAAAAGAAAACCAAATTACCAATATCAAAAACAAAAAGAGTGAATGTGAGACCAATGACAATTAACTTTTTCTGAAAAATAGAAAAGAAAATAGACTGATCAAACAACTTAATCTTAAAAAAGAGATGTAATTAATTATAATTGAGTGCTTTAAAAATTAAAAAACGAACTCTGGATCAGGGGTATTTATATTGTATTCTACCAAGCATTTATGAAATAACTAATCTCAATATTATATAAACTATTGGATAAAAATAAGCAAAGTAATCTGACCACTGATACTTAAATCATGAAGAGCAAAAACATGAAACAAACTTTTGGCCAATTTCCCTCATAGATATTAATGCAAAATGCTAAGTAAAATAATAGTAGAGAGATGACAATAATATACCATAAATATATGTTATTACCAAGTGGAATTTATACTAAGGATGTAGTACAGTTTCAAAATTAAGCAAACTATAAGCATAATTAACCGTTTCTTTTTTTTGGAAATAAAATGAAAAATTTTAAAAAAGTTACAAGACATAAGAAGGGCTAGGGAGGGAGGGAGGGAGAGAGAGAGAGAGAGAGAGAGACAGACAGACAGACAGACAGACAGACAGACAGACAGAAAGGGAGAGAACAGCCAGGCAGCATTGGCTGGGTCATAGTTACAGAAGACTGTGGACTGTGGCCTTGACCTGGGGTCCAACTCAGGTTTTTACATCTTGCCTCTCATCCAGAGGGAAAAAGGTGAACTTCCTTTCCCTATACTGGACCCAGAATTAGGTAGATGGTAAAGCCTAAGGAGCTCAGGATACAAATTTTACATTAATGAATCAATAGTATATCAAGAATGGGGGGGAGGGCTATTAAGATTACAATTGTTTCTTTTATAATCATAATTTTCTACTTCAAGTTTATTTATATCTCAAGAGTCAATGTACATCTTTACCCAAATTTGTTCTGTTACATTCACAATTTTCATCATCTTTCCCCTGCATCATTTCCCCTTGAAATTATTCAGTTCAGATTCTTCTGGGCCTTTCAGAGTCCATTTGGAGATGAATATATTACAGTGAGGTCTTCATTGAGGCAAGTTCCAGGGAATGATTCACTGGCACAACTGACAGAAATTCACAGAGGCTGATTTTGGAGCTATACAGCTAAGAGGACCAAAACTCATAGGGAAAAAATTGAGCAAGCAAAAACCAGAAATATTGTAACAGAGAAGGCTATTCACCATAGTTCAAACAATTAGGAAAAAAACTAGAAGGTCTACAAAGAGCAAGAATTATATTTTATGATCCTAAACCAGTATCAAAATGTCCTTTATAAAAACATGGGTTCCAATACAACACAGATTCATTGATGAATGTCACATAAGTTGTAAATAAAAGTCCAAAAATTGTATAAACAAATCTACTGAAAAGACATTTTAAAAACTGCACGTGTCCAACAACAAAATTTTCTCTTTTACTTTGGCCATGAACAAAAATTCCAGTTGAAGAATGCCTCTCTCTTTTTTTTTTTTAGGTTTTTGCAAGGGAAATGGGGTTAAATGGCTTGCCCAAGGCCACACAGCTAGGTAATTATTAAGTGTCTGAGACTGGATTTGAATCCAGGTACTCCTGATTCCAAGGTCGGTGCTTTAGCCACTGCGCCACCTAGCCACCCCAACGGATCTCTCTTCAAAGCAGTTAAAATGTATACCAATAGCCAGTATCCTGATCCACTGGTTCATGCTCAAACTTAACTGATGCACCTGTAATGATCATAGGAATTTTTATTGTGGAGCAGAGCAGGACACGAGGACATGTTCTCTTATGCAATGAGCCAGGTGATCCTACCCTACTTGAGGTCATTCTTTCAAAGGTCACTTCATTTAACATCAAACCCCATAGGGCTAAATGGCTTCATTAGCATATCATCTTTCTATTTTATCATACCTGATGTCAATATGTTGTAATATAGCAATTATCTATAAACCAAGTTTCAGGTGGCTTGAGCATTAAGGAGAACCAAGAGTGTGCCAGGCTGTAATTTGGTATAAGAGATGCAGGGAAAAAAAATCATAATTCAATTGTTGATCATGTACCTAAGGACTGCTGTAAATGAAATGCTAAAAATAGATTTTGAGATGTAAAAATAATAATCCTAATTCATATTTTTATAAAATCAACCTTTTACGATGAACTCATTTTGTTATTAGCTGTTTAAAATAACTAAACATCTCCTTCTGACTAGGAGGTTGTCCATCATCTCTCACATTACAATTAACTAGAGATTGCCACGGAGAAATCTCAAATCATGATCATGATTTTATCTTCCTCCTCTTATATTGGTGCTTTTCCCTTAAAAGCAAATAACCAGTTTGGTCACAGTTTACATATATAGCTAGAAATATCTATACATAAACTTTTAAATACTAGCCATCTTTAAAAATACAAATTATTACTTTCAGAATTCTTTAAAACATTAGAACATCTTAGATAATCTTAAATTTCTAACATGTGTTATTGATTCCAATGCAATAAAACAATAGTAAAAACAACTAGAAATTCAAGTCAATTAACGAGTTATTAAATTTTACAACATATTGCCATCACTATATTATACATGAATCCACAGTTTTATCCCAG
The DNA here is from genome assembly GCF_037893015.1 of Macrotis lagotis. Classification (NCBI taxonomy): domain Eukaryota; kingdom Metazoa; phylum Chordata; class Mammalia; order Peramelemorphia; family Peramelidae; genus Macrotis; species Macrotis lagotis. The sequence goes on from NC_133665.1 coordinate 126,127,159, forward strand.
AAGTGTTCATTATTTGTGATATCTCCCTTACCAGCCCTTCAAAGCAATCACATGTTAATTCCAGGCTTTAACATTGCAGTATTCAAATAGCTTACATGTTAAAGGGATCCAAATGCTATTAATATAATTTCCTTGAAGTTACAAAAGAATATCATATAACTGATAAATACATCACGATGATGATAGATGAGACAAAGATTGCAAACTTTCTTCTTTTACCAATAAAAGACTTTGTGAGATTGTTGATAATGGATATCTATTTTACATGAAAACAAATCAGATTACAAAATTTAGTACAATTTATCCCAATTACATTTTCCTTCTTAATAACACATAAATTGTCAAGACTTGTTACAAAACTTAGGTGACTAAATTACTGTCAGATAGTTTCTTTTTCCTTTAAACACAAGGTGATGACCCTTTCCTATCAAAGGCCTTTCCGCCCTCTTTTCAAAGCATCTTGAGGGCAGGAAGTTAGCTCATAGATGAGATCATTTCATAAACTTTTCCACTTACACACTTTCAAATAGTATAAGGGGATAGGCTCATATCCCAACTCGAACAATTACCCAAAATTAGACACTTTCAAGCAATTAAATACCAAACCCAAACTAAATAGAGTAACATTTAAAGGTAACTGTAACAAATTCAGATCTGAATTAGACACACAGAGACACAGGCACAAACAACAGAATCAACTCTTATAAAGGTTTCAAATTTACCAAAGTGAGATTATTGGATAACCTGGCTGGTACCAAATCTCAGAATATAGAAGCATTTTCTCACCTTTCCAGGCCAGTAGAGAGTTATGAAACCATGCCATTAATATTTAAATGTACATACATATATTTATATTATGTTTTGTGAATGTACCAATTAAGACAAGTCAAAAAACTAACATTTAGAATCAATCAGAAGTTATGAAGAAACTAATTACATATACACACACACACATATATATATATATATATATATATATATATATATACATAAAGAAGTTGTATGCATTCTTAAATAACTTTAGAAAGTTCAAATCCAGTTACTCTATTACAGAAACTTTAGTTATTACCACAGGCTTAAAAGATGAAATATGAATTTCCTAGTACGAGAAAAAGTTATCTTCCCCTCTTTTCTTAACTGATTGACCAGGAGACTTCCAAATCCATCTGCCCATTTCCCTTTCCTCCTCCAAGGGTGGGACTTTCTCTGTGGAGTTAAATGGGAATTGGAAGTGATAAACACACATAGCCTAAAAAATGTGGTCATTTTCCCCTCTCTTCCCCAAACCAGAAAGAAGGCATGGGAGCCCCAAATTTTAAACAATGGGGCCAAAACAAGTTGGTGAGGGGTCTTACCCTTCCTGCAGTGAAGCATGTATGAATTCCATCTGAGACAAAGGCTTGAGTTTTGAAGTTCTAAAAGATTTCTCTTCTCTTCTCCCTTCCTCCCTCCATCCTCCTTCTGCAGAGTGTTGGGGCTGCAGAGAATGAGAGTATTTCAAAGAAAGAGAATACCATCCATTGTTTCCAGGAGCTCAGGTGTTTTGTTTCTTTGTCAAATCTAATTCCTTCCAAGGGGCAAGCACACAGCTAGGGAAAGAGTATTGGTACTGAATTTTCCCCTCATACTTTAATTCTCATCAGTTTATAGGCAGGCAAACATGTCAATTGGACATACACTGAATGTCCTTTCTTAACAACCCTCACTCACAGTGGAAAATAAACCAAACACCACAGAACTGCCATTCCTTCAGTCAGTCTTAACAGGGCAGGCTTACACCAAGGCTCCTGTGAAATACCACATTGGATCAGCTTAGCTGACTGTCCACAAACTCAACCATTTTCCAGTTTCAGAATAAGACAAACACAGAAGGAGGGCTATAGTTCAATAATTTCCCTACTTTTCTTAAAATCTAGGATCTAAAAAAAAGGGGTATTGCTTCTCATCTATGGAGCTCGATCCAGTTTCCCAGGCTGGGCAGTCTCCTACCTGGCTCGCCATATTATGTAGCTGCTGCCTACTTGAGTTCAGTTCTGCCTATGAGGAGTCATTATTCAGACTCAGGAAAACTTGGGAAGAAATGAAGCAAAAATTTATTAAAAATGTTACAAGACATAGGAAGGGTTAGTGAGGGGGAGAGTGAGAGGGAGAGAGGGAGAGAGGGAGAGAGAGAGAGAGAGAGAGAGAGAGAGAGAGAGAGAGAGAGAGAGAGAGAGAGAGTTAAAATAACAGCCAAGTAGCATTGACTGGGCCGCGGTCAGAGAAGACTGTGGCCATAATTGACTTTTTCAATTGAAAACAACAATCATTATGACTATCAAAAAGTGGAGAGTATCTTTTGGCAAAACACAATAACCACTCCTCAAAAAACCCACAAAAATATCACAAAAGTATTTGTAATTCTTTTAGAAATCATAAACAATATTCATCTAATATGTCAAACAAACATTATCTATAATGAGAATAAGCTAAAAACCTTAAAATCAGGGGTAGAATAAAGAAGGCTATTATAAGAACTATTATTCAATACTAGAAATACTAAATAAAGAATTGAGAGAAGAAAAAGAAACTGAAGAGAAAAACTGGCAATGAGGACAAAACATCATTACTCTTTGCAGATAATATCTTGATCTATTTATAGAACCTTAGGGAATCAGCTAAAATACTAGTTGAAACTAGTTGAAAAATTAATAATTTTAGCAAAGATGCATGGTACAATAATTGATTAAAAACAACAATTCCACCCAAATTTATTTACTCATTCAGTGATGAATCAATCAGCCTATCAAACATTTATCTTATGGAGACAGAAAACTAATTACAAAATTAATCTAGTAAACAAATGTTCTAGAATGTCAAGGGAATCAACGTAAAAATGCAACAGGAGGTGGCCTAGCAATATTAGATTCCAAAAAATTAAAAAGCACTAGTTAAGAATTCTATTAGGTCTATATCCCAAAGAGGTCATGAAAAACTGGGGAAAATGCACAAAAAATATTTTAGCAAGTATTTTCATAGTGGCAAAAAATTGGAAATTGAAGGAATATCCAGAAATTGGAGAATGGCTGAACAAATTGTGGTATATGAAAGTCATGGAACACTATTGCATTCTATCCCCCATGAGGTTTGGGACTTCAGAGTAGCATAAAATACTTTTGTATAAACTGATCCTGAATAAAGTGAACAGAAACAACAGAAGATTATACAAACTAATAGCAGCATGGGGTGATGAACAAGTATGATGGACTTGACCATTTCTGCAGTATAATAATCAAAGACAACACAAAAAGATTTGTGTTGGGACTTCTGGACAATTTGTCTGAGAGAAATCAGACATTGCTTTAAACTCTCCTGGCTTTCCTCAAAACAAACATGAAAAACCTCTTAACAAATTTTAGAGTGACAGAACTCAAAAAAGAATAGAGCAGAACATCTTCCAGAAAGATCTTTCATATGGGTTCATGGGCAGGATAAAGATCAGAGGCCCAGAACATCACTGGCAAGGTGAGGAGGGGAACAAACCTGAGAACCTCAGTTGTGGTAACAAAAGATTCTGATGTGCACAGTGGGTGGATTTGGTGAGCTCCAGGGTGGATGCCCAGAACACACATTTGACCCAAGTGGTTTGTCTGGAGGATCTGAACCCCAAGCCCCTGGAATTTATAGAGGAGCCACTAGTGTTCTTGTGGTATGGCCTGGCATTGCCCAGGACAAACACAGAAACACTCCATGTGTTATAACCTTTTCCAAAGGTCCAGTGGAAGGTGAACTTCCCCAGCCCTTACTAATTCAGAAAGAACCTCTGTTGTTTCCAGTCCTAATGACCTAGCCCAGCAACAGGTTTGCATGGGGAAAGACAAGATCCAATGCCTGGCATAGGGAGTAGGGCCCTGAAAACCCCAATACATATAATACAGAGATTTCTGACATTCTTTACTGGTTGATTCACTGAGTAACCCCTCAGAGTTCCTTACTCCAGTAAACAAGGTGTTTAGGCTTTTCAACCCTGAATATGTGAGAAAAAATCACTCCCCAGTACAAAACACTAAGAAAAGATAACAAATTCTAAAATAAAGAAAGATCAGTGCAAATCACGGTCTATCTGTTACTTTGGAGAAAAGGATACTAGCTCAGAAAAGGAAGACAGAAGGAGATCTATGTGTGAAGCCTCGAATGACATAATGAACTGGTCTCCAACCCAGAAAGACTCCTTAGAAGAGATCAGAAAAGAGTTTAAAAATTAAAAGGAAAAATTGGGGGGGGGAATGGAAGGGAAAATTAATGTGCAAGAGTAAGTTAACATTTTGAAAACAAAAAATGGAAAAAATTCTTTAAAATATAATTGGACAAATGCAAAAAGAAAACAATTCTCTCAAAAAACACAAATGGACACTTGGAAAAAGAAGGTAACAACACCTTTAAAAATACTGACCATATGAAAAAGGAGTTGCAAAAGTTAATTGAGAAAACAATCTCCCTGAAAAATAGATTAGGACTAGTGGAAACAAATGACTTCATGAGACACCAAGAATCTGTTAAACAAAATTTAAAAAATGAAAAAAAATAGAATAAATTGTAAAACACCTAGTTGGTAAAACAAATGACCTGAAAAAAATGGATCCAGAAAAGAGAAAATTTGAGAATCATAGATCTATCTAAAAATCTTATACAAAAAAAGAGCCTGGACAGCTTCCTCAGCTTCCTCTTCTATCCTGATATGCTGGAAGAAGAAGGAAAAATAGTGATTGAAAGAATCCATCAATCAGCTCCTGAAAGGGATCCCAAAATGAAAATATAAAGGAATATTGTAGTCAAATTTCAGTATTATCAGATCAAGGAGGAAATACTACTAGCTTCCAAAAAAAGCAATTCACATACCAAGGAGCCACGATCAGGATTACACATGAATTGACTACAACAATATAAAAAGATCCAAGGCAAAATGATATTCCAGGGAGCTGGGACCCCAAACAAGGTTCAACTATCAAGAAAACAGAGCCTTCTTTTTCAGGGGAAAAGATGGACATGTTACAAAATAGGTGACTTTTAAACTTTCCTGATTAAAAGACCAGAACTGATCAGAAAATTTGATCCTCAAACAGGAAATTTAAGAGATCAGTGAAAAGGTAAACAGGGAAAGAGAAAATGACTACTATCCAATTAGAAGGTTACATCCTTCCCTACCTGGTAGGAAGATTCTCATATGTCTTGACAATGCACTTAAAATGAAAGTATGAACATTAATGGTTTTTGTCCATGAGTGATGGAATGATTTAAAAAAATAAGAGGGTTAAAGGGGAGAGGACATTAAAGAGATGGGAAGGGGGAGCTAAAATGAGGAAAATTACATAATATGAAGAGGTTCTTTGAAGATCTGGCTCAAAGAGGCATTAACACACACACACACACACACACACACACACACACATACAGAGGCTCAGTTGAGCTTAGAAATTTATCATACTTTACTAGTATCGAGATGGGAAAAGAGTAGAGGGAAAGAGGGATGGATAGAAGGGAGGGAAGGAAGGAAATGAAAATGGAAAGAGGAAAGAAAAAGGAGGATACTGGATGGGAGCACATTCAGGGAGGTGGTATTCAGAAACAAAACACTGGGGAGCAGGAATAAGGTAAATGAAGAGGGAAAAATAAAAATACAGGGAAGATAGTATAGATTATAATACAGAATTAGTAATTATAACCGTGTTTGTTAATGGGTTGAACTCTTCACTAAAATGAAAGTGGAGAGATTAAAAACTAGAATCCTATAATATGCAAAACAATAGTTGGTAAAAAAAATACCATTGTATTTAGTTTAATTTAAATTTAATTTAAATTTTCAATTCAAATAATTTTTTTTAAAATAAAGACTTATGATGGAGAATAACATCCATATCCAGAGAAGGATCTGTAAAATTTAAATGCAGATCAAATTTTACTTTCTTCAATATTTTAAAAAATGTTGTATTATAAATTATATTTTTTCCTCTAAAATTGTTCTTCTGTTTTAATTTGATTCTTCTTCTTTCACAATATTATTAATATGTATCTTTATTTAGCATGGTAATAGATATAGAACCTGTAGCACTTTGTTTTCTGTCTGGTGGAGGGAAGGGAGGAAGGAAGAAAAAGGTAAAACTCATGGTTCTTGAAAATTGCCATTGATGTAGCTAGAAAAATAAATGGAAAACATTTTTAAAATCAAAAACAATATTAGCAATAGGGTAGTAAATCAGTGAAATAGATTTGGCATACAATAGAATACAAAGTAGTAAATAACTAAAAAATCTTATCTAGAGTGTGATAAACCCCGAAATCCAAATGTTGGAGGAGTAAGAACTCACATTTCACAAAAAAATGTTGGGAAAACTGGAAAGCAATTTAAAGGAAACTAGGCATAAACCAACATGATCCTCTGTTTACCAGATGAGGTCTTCAATCAAAATATAGTGGGTCAGGGAGAAGATAACATCCTTTTTTCCTGATGCCTTTAGTCAGTCATAATATCTTGTAGCTGCAATCTACTAGTCAGACATGCTATATACCTAATGGTGAGTCACACAAGGATACTAAGAGAAGAAAATGGATATAAATCCCTGTACATAATAAACATGACTTGACTTTTTTCACATTACTCCTCTACGTGTGCCTCTTTATCAGTGTATTTCATGTGTATCCTTACTTCTCTCACTGATGCTAAGTGTATTTGCAGAAGAATGTGCCCTATTTCTCTGAAGGAAATTTTTTTAGGCATTCTTACTACAACATTTCAACAAATGTCTTTGCTTGGAGCAAAGTATGTCTTATGACTAACTATTAAAAGGAAGTACATTGGCTTACATGCAATAACTTCATATTGTAGAACCACAGAATACTTTGAATTCAAGGTAATAACCTTCCAAGGTTATGGGCTAACTTCCAGAAAGGAAAGGTAGAAAGGAGGGGTTTGTTACAAAAATACATAAAGGGTAAATGACATTTTCATTTCTTGGGGAAAAATGTGCCAGAGATGAAGTGGTTGCTTATATGTCCCTCTCCGAATGGAGGCATATAATTAGCTGTCATTCATTTGCTTCAACTTATTATTTTGATATTGTCATTTGACTAACTTAGAAACCACCATGAGTTCTGTCATTGAGATGTGATAATAAATTGAGATGAGGCAGAACAATAATGGGCTTACATTTTCTATCTGAAGAATGACTTGAATTATTATTAAATGATATGGTAGAATGTTTAAAAAAAGAGAATTATTTACTATTGTATAGAAGTCAAATTATCTAATAATCTCCCTATACTTGAGTTCATTTAAATTTGAATATACCGTAGGACAAGAGTTAAGTTAAAGGTTTTGTGACAATCAACCAATGTAATATATAATAGATTCTTTGGGGACAAAGTGTTCAATAATTAGAAAGTCAATAACAATTTGGCAGAGGGTCTTTTACTTTGAAGACATAATAAGAATTGAAGTGACAATTATTTTCTCCAATAACTTCAGGTGTACTTCCTCTGAGATCACATTCAGCTTTGGGGGGAGCTGCAGCAAACTGAAAACATGATATTCACCTCACTACATTCTCTTACAAATACTTCAAAGTATGTAGCTGAGCCAGATTCTATTCTAGGATGGTTGACTGAGAAAAGTGGCAAGTACTCTAGTTGCCAAAAACTGTTGGTTCATTTTCTAATCTTTTAAAGCTGACAAATTCATAGGTATCTGGGAGAACCAAACGAAGCAAAGAGAAAGACAAAATCAAGAAATCAAGAAATCAAGAAAGCAAGAAAGCAAGAAAGCAAGAAAGCAAGAAAGCAAGAAAGAAAGAAAGAAAGAAAGGGAAGGAAGAAAAAAGAAAGAGGGAGGGAGGGAGGAAGGAAGGAAGGAAGGAAGGAAGGAAGGAAGGAAGGAAGGAAGGAAGGAAAGAAGGAAGGAAGGAAGGAAAGGAGGGAGGGAAGGAAGGAAGGAAGGAAGGAAAAGAATGGAATGGAATGGAGGGAGGAGAAAGAAAGAGGATGAGGGCAATGAAAAACAAGGAAGAGAATGAGGAGAAAGAGAAAGAGGAAGAAGTTTAACAACGAGAAATATAACCATACCAAGAGAAGTAATACCAGTGTCATGAGCTCTCAGCTTCACATAATGGTCCCCAAGGGGAGAAAAAAAAACTCAGGGCTCTACTGTAACAAAAGATTGAGTCTTTGCCTCCTCACTTGAATTGCCAGATAGAATGGAAACTCAGTAGTCAATTAATAGCCCTTCTCTTTATTACATGGGTAGTTAACCAGTTCTGTAATGTCTGCTACATGCTTTAAATCAGGGTACTAACATTTCTATTGTAATACAGTGTCACTTTCCAAAAACCTGATTCCTAACTTTTTTTTTCCATCTGGCTATTGTATATAGAAACTGTATATAGAAACATATATTTAGAGATATCAAAGGAATTTTCATCTTCTAGTAAAAGATATGTGATGCTTTATGTTATATGTTAAAGGAAAGTTGGAAAAATGCTTTATTTGAAATTCATACAGCCCTATGAAACAATTGATTCAGTAGCTATCCATTTTACCTGGTTCTGATGGTGTTTTATTCTTTTGCTGACAAATTAGACAAACTCTTCTGCAGGAGAACTTTACCACACTGTTCCCTCAGTTCCTTGTCCTGATTACTATACTATATTTTTTCTTATACATACATAAGTATCTGAATTTTCTATCTATCCACTTTCCTTTTGATTTCTTCTTCTGGGTCTTTATATTTTGAGAGCATTTTATTCCACAAACTATGAAGATTATAAGGGTTCAGTGGGAGAAACATCAATTTAAAAAAAGAAAGAAATAGTCACTAATTGGAAAATCACATGGTTAACTGTGCTTGAGTACATTAGGAAATTTATATATGTCTAGACAATGTGGTTTGGGCAGTGAGTGCAGTCGATAGAGTCTGAGTCAGCCAGTCTCTTCATGATTTCAAATCCAACCTGAGAGACTTACTAGTTGTGTGACCTTGGACAAGTCACTTAAAACTGCTTGTCTCGGTTTTCTCATCTGTAAAATGAAGGAAAGAAGAAAATAGCAAATTAACTATGTTGCCAAGAATGCCCCAAATGGGGTCATGAAAAGTCAGATATGATTGAAATGATTGAACAGCAACAAAAATGATATGCAATATGATATCATAAATAGGGACATAGGACAACTGAAACTCTACCAGCTATAGAGTCCATGGCACTGATTCAACACTTTAATCTTAATTTGAGAGTAGGCAATAAAATCTCAACATATCATTTGAGAGTGAAAATCTGGCACTTGAAATTTTGAATAAGTTATTTCAATATGCAATTTGTGATTTGATTTTCAATGTTTATTACTCTTAGCCTCAAGGCTGTTTTTATTTATTTATTTAGTTAGTTGTTTCTTTTTCCCTAGAGGAATGTTTTGTTACTCAATCCAAATTAAATCAACTTTCTCTCAGAGGAAACTGTCCTGATTACATTCACAACAGCTTTATAGATGACAGAACAATTTTTAAAGGGATCTCAGTAACCTTTTATAGGTAAATTCTACATTTTATTAAATTCTGATGTTTCTCTTATAGTCCTATAATTTCAATGGACTGTCTATATATCTACCTCTATGACTCACTATCATTTCTTAACCAAAACAGTAACCTGAAATCTTTGTCTTCCTCTCGAACCTCAGTCTTAACTTTTCAAAATGACCTCATAATTTTCCAAATTATCCTGGCTAAGATACACTCCCGATTCCTTTCCCTACACCTTTACAAATAATTCTCCACATTCTATGATTTTTTCCTATTCTAATATAATCTTAATGTACTCTGTCCATTTTATGCTGAATATTACTGCATTTAGATAATAGAATTAAAACCAGAAGAAATCTAAGATATAATACTGATCAACCTCTTCATTTTATGTATGAGAAAATTGAAGCTCAGACCATGCCCAAGAACAAATTTCAAACCCAGGTCTTTTTACTCCAAATTAATTTTCCCAGATAGCACGCCTATTTACTCCTAACCTTCTTAATTTCTGCCTAGATTATTTCAATGATTCTTAATCATGTTCCCATATTTAGTCTCTTCAAATGCCAATTCAACAATCAGCATATTCTGAGATTCATTGGTCAGAAGCATACAGAAACTTGCAGTCACAAAATCTAGTTTTGAAGTAAATCCTGGATTACCCACATTAGTCTTTAAATAAAGAATGGGTCACATTAAATGATTTACCATATGATTTTTTTATAAAATTGGGAAAATCACACTTGAACAACTTAGGGCTTTGGGTTATTGTAAGTACATTCATTGGTGAACTAAAAGAGTTAATGGTAAAAAATAAAATCTACTTTACATCATACTTGCTACCTTCTCAAAAAATGTCAATAAATAAAATCAAAACTGTTTACTCAATTAACTGTCTTTCATTATCTGATCCCTTCTATCTTCCTATCTCTTACTGTGTATTCATGAAATTCTGGCTTCAGCTAAACTCATCATTTTATCCTTTGCTCTAAATATCATGAGTATCCATGCCTTTATACATTTATAAAGTGTTTAATTAGTTGAATAGATTTCATTTTCTTCTTTGATTCTCTGAGTTTTATTCATGTTCTCACCATGAAAGGCATGTGATATAAGGTATTGTCTTTTTGTTTTTGTTTTTGTTTTTTAACATGATATGGGTTTGAATTCAGCCTCTGCTACTTACTCTTGGTGTAATCTCACAAAGTCCCCTTGCCTTCAGTTTTCTCATCTGTAAATTAAAAGTATTTAATTGGATGATCTTTAAAGTTCCCCCACCAAATGTCAATCCCAAAATGACTTCAACTTCCATCTACTCCAAAAAGCCCTTCTTGATGATAGTGGGCTTCTATCCTATAAGATTTGCTGGCTGTGGCATTGATTTGGTTCTTGATATATGTCTTCCTATAATACCTGGATTTAAGAGTGAGGTAACACAATCCATCTGGCTTTGGCTCTGAAACATTAATTAGATATACCCCAAATGATTCAGATCTCAGGGGGATCATACTCCCATTTGGACCTCGATATTATACTTGTTGTTTGAACCTCTCTAAACCTGTACCTTCCTACTTTCTGCTTTCAGTTTTAGTTCAGTGATTTTTACTGTGCTAATCTGTGCCAAATTATCTATCTATCTATCTATCTATCTATCTATCTATCTATCTATCTAGAGAGAGAGAGAGAGAGAGAGAGAGAGAGAGAGAGAGAGAGAGAAGCAATAGTGTAATCTTGGCTGCAATCAATCATTCTCCAGTCCATGTCTTCCTGACTATCTGATTCAGCCTGTATTCTCATTTGATCAATTTATAAAATTCATACCACCTGGACCATTTCTATAGAAAAAGATGAGGTATTTTTATTTGTCCTGTCTTCCCTCTAGAATATAAGGTCTTATGTGTTAGGTAGTCATTAGGTTATACTTCTATTTCTGTGCTGCCTTCAGTAAATAGTAACTTATTTTTATTTAAATGATGAAAAAAATTGATTAGAGGGTCATGTAGAATAGGTGTGATAGTTTTAGTGACTTGAGTAAATTCAATTTCCCTTGGAGACAGCTAAATATATAGATGCATAATGTCTATTACTTCCTAGACTCTCTCTGTCCTGGGCACCTCATCCCCTTGCACTGTGCTCAGTCCAATTCTACTCACCCTTCTTTCAGATTTCTGAATTCTCTCTCTTCTTATGTCTGCTCTCTACTGAGACACTTTGCTAAAAACTGTGCTGAAAAAAGACTTCTGGTATGCTAGTCTTCTGCCTTCATTGTATTCATCTTTTTTTTTAGATTTTTACAAGGCAAATGGGTGTGGCTTGCCCAAGCCCACACAGCTAGGTAATTATTAAATGTCTGAGGCTGTATTTGAACCTGACTCCAGGGCCAGTGCCCTATCCACTGCACAACCTAGCCTCCGCTCATTCTATTCATCTTAAATCCATTTTTTAAATTCCAAATTTTCTAAAACAGATTCTTCTCTACCTCGTCAGATATCTTTTTTCTCTCTCACTCCCTCAACGCACACACACACACACACACACACACACACACACACACACATATACACAGACACACAGACAACATATACAAATGTATTCACACTTATTCACAGGCACACGCACATAGAATCCTTTTCATGTCTAATCCCTTTCCCATCTCCCAACTACTGATGATAGGTGAATGGTACACATTTTTTTCTGACTTTTTTCAATACCAACATAAGTATAATTAGCTCGTGATTTTAGACAAGAAAATCTCTTCTTCTGAGTTTCAATATTTTAAATTGTAAAATATGGTAGCTGAATAGATGGATCCTAAGGTGCCTCTCCAGTTTTAAGATTCAAAAATTCTATTTGATTATAAAACATTTATATATTAATTATATTTATTTATATATTAATTATATATTCCTAACCATAATTTATATATTAATTATATATTAATTTAATTTATCTTTTTAGGTAATTAAGGTCAGACTTTTTCATATATACAGATATACATACATATCTGTATACATCTATTTCTATCATATATTAATTTATATACTGATATTTCATTTTTATTTTATTTTCTATAGCTACAGTTCTTTATTTGTATTTTTTTGTATATGATTATGGGACATCTTCAGTTTTCGTACTCTTTTTGCCTGAACAAACTGCTTCTGATTTCTTTTCCTTTCTGTCTTCTCTGACTCTTGAAACTACATGCTTTTCCACTCTTGGGAAAAATATAAATAAAAAGCATTTCTAACAATTCCTATTTAATTAAAAAGACACAATGTATTCTTTTAATAAGCCTGACATTGTTTGACTTAGATGGAGAGGAATTCCTTTTCCTTGTTGAAGTTAACTCTTCTACATATTTCTTTGATTCCAATTTGCCCTGAATTCTCCAGGAAATCCTCCCCACTAATTCACTTTCCACCTTTACTACTGCCTCAAAAATCCATTTTTCTCTCCATTCTTACAAAAAACAAATAATAAAAAACAAAAATATTTTGATCCTACAATTCCACTATTATTATATTGTTCTTCTCAACTCAAAAAATCCTCGAGAAATGATTTACTTTCCTTTTCTCTGAAATCTGTCTTCTAATTGTTGCATTTAACTGATTCATAATTATCCAATGATCTCTTTAATTGACAAGTTTGGCCTTTTCTCAGTGTTCACCTTTATATATTTATTGACATTGTATCTATTCTCTCCTCTTTAATATTATCTCTTTTCTGGATTTTCATCACATCATGCTCTCCTGATATTCCTCCTACCTGTGTGAACATCTCTTATTATTTACTGATTCTTCATGTATATGTGATGATTCCTAACCATAAGTATTCCCCAATTTTCCATCATAAATCTTTTAATCATTTTTTCTTACTTACAGCATTCAAATAGTAAGATGGAGGGGTGAAGGGATAAGAGGAAGGCTAAATTCAGGGATGGTTCAGTCATAAACACAATGAAATACACTGAAAGGGAGGATATAAAGAGGAATCTAAAAGAAAAAGACAGAAGAGATAGGAACCTCTCAATGGGGTATAGATGAAGGGAAGAGGAAAAAAGTCAGGGGAGCAGAAGTTGATTTAAGTAGACATAGAGCACATTCTTCTCTTCTTGTTATTTACATCTTTATATTCACAGTTTTCAACTGTAGTAGAAATTCTAATCTCCTTTTTCTTAGACAACTGTAATAAGTTAACTCTCTCCCCACTCCAATTAATTCTCTAATTAACTGTCAAAATGATGATTTTCTAATGTAAAAATCTAATATTTTCATCTACCATCATATCTACCCCTTAATGTTGCTCAAGAACTTTCTAAAAATTTCACAATTAAATATAAAACCCTTTACTTTAGCATTTAATACTCTTCATGATTTGACTCCTTGCTAGATTTCCAGGCTTCTTATAATTTCTCTCCTCTACACTCTGTATCCATCCATAATACCCTATGGAACATTCCATCTCCAATTTCTTGCCCTTGATAAGGGTCTATCCTTAATTTTTATTTTCCCTTGTTTCCTTTGAAATTCACCTTGAATACCACTTTATTCAAGGGGTCTTGGTCTGTAACCCTCAACTGTTAATGACTTCCTCTTCAGTTTACCTTCTATCGCTTTTGTATGTCTCTATTCTGACTAGTCATTTATACATCATTACCCTTGCCAATATATATGCATCATAGGGACAGGGATTGTTTTTATACTTATACCTACCTGCTTAGCATATTATTTGACCATAAAAGCTTATTATATTACTAAATCATGTTTGGTAGAAATCATTTTCTTTCTCCTAAGTTTATACTGTGCTTACATTAAAATTTTAAGAAAAAAAATAAAATTAAGATGATCAAAATTTGCTGATCATGTTTTCTTTACTCTTACCATCTTGGTGGAAAATTGGCACACAGTTTCAAAATCGTGTATTAACCAAGGTAATTATAGGAACAGAATATTTCCAGCCACTCAGCAATCCAAAGAAGCATTTACATTGTTAAGAGAATACAAAGACAGAAATTCATATAATTCAATTGATGAACCAGGCTATTTCTGTCCCAAAATGAAGTTTTTCATATCGTAATGTGTTTCTTTTAGCTAAACTTAATGTTGGTTATGGAAATCTCCAAACATTCTGAAGGTTTCCTGATTCTAGGCAGCTGGCTAGGGCACTGCTATCCTAAGAACCATTTTAAAACAATTTTCAAAACTTCAGCCCTTTTGCCCTCTACAGTATTACAAACATGCCACTGGATTGTCCAAAAGTTATTTTTCATTTCAGCACAAAAAATATAATGTTTAGCTACATGGCTCTTAGAACTATGAGTCATCTAGATTTGACCCTCCTCTCTACTGGTGATGTTATGACAGAAAGATTGTTTATGACTAAGCAATAGAAATGGTTTATTTTCATGCACACTAAACCCAACTTTGCAATTCTTCCATTTTCTTATTTTACCCTGTCATTGACACTGAAAAGTGCAATGTACACTTAAAATAGCTGTTGTTGTTTTCTTTTATCATTTTATCATTTATCTTTTTTTATTTCTTCCTGATAATTATTACTACTGAAGGTGGTCAAATTTCAAGAATGAAATACTAAGGAGGAGATGTGGTATACTGGAAGTAATATTACATGTAAATGGAGTCAGAGAACTAGGATCAGAATCCATTTACAATCAAGGTGACCTTGGAAAGAGACTTTCTGTTTTTGGTTTTTAAATGAATGAATGAATTAGAGGAAATGCCTTTAAATATCTCTTCCTCCTCTAAATTTGTCTTCTTGAGTGATCTTTAATCTCTTTCATGATCTTGAACAAAGGTTCATAATATTTTCTGTTATATTCCATTTTGGCAGTTTGAAAGTCTGTCGACTCATTTTTGAATAAGTTTTTAAATGTTTAAAATAACATTCATAGGGTAACAAATGAAATCAATAATTTTAAAATAATGTGAACTTCTTTACTGAAAGTGAAATGTAAATAGATGTATAATTGAAAGGAAGCTATAACCAACTGGACAGAGTAGTTGGCTGCCTCCTTGTAGTCATGGTAGTGTTTAGCTACTTGTCATGCTATCTTAGGAAGAACCCCCAATTCTGGGATGGATATTTTCACCCTGGTCGCTGCCACTGGAAGATTTGATTCAGAGTTAGAGCTTTGGATCTCAATACAAGACAAATACTAAAGGAAGTGTATTTCTTGGAAAAAGCCTAACTGACATTCATTTGGAAACTGGAACTGTTATGCGTTCATAGGGTTTTCTTTTGTCCCTGGAATAATTAACTTTCATAGTCAATATCTGCTAGCCTGGCTTTCTTACTATTCTTCACAAATGGTACCCTTTTTCCCATGTCAATGCCTCTTCAGTGGCTATCCCAAGACTCAATTCTAGTAGTGTCTCTGTCATGAAGTCTTTTTTTTAATCCCTCTTCCTGATAGTGCCCTTTTGTCTTTTATATTTTGTATTTATTTCACTTTATACATACATGCACAAATATATAAATGCATGCATATATGTTCAATCATATAAATAAATGAATAAATATATACATTCACATATATGCGATATAATTTAGCTCCTTAAGAGTAAGAAGTGGTTGATTTTTTGTATCACAGAGAAGGAGCTTAAAATATACTTCCTGGATTGTTTGTTTTTCTAGAGACCCTGAAATAGTTTTCCCTTCCCTTAAGATACCCGGAATCAAAGCAAGGGTGTGCTGGTAAATATTTAACCATTGAATTGACAATCTCCCTCCTTACCTTCTTTAAAATGTACCTAAGACACACATTAAAGTTTACTCTGTTTTATTAACATTTTCTCCATCATTTTCTTAAGTCTGGACAATCAAAAAATTAATCAATCAAATCCCTATTTGTAATTTGTCTTTTTCCCAAGGGATAAATGCTCATACTGATTATCTCTCTTTTTTTTTAGGTTTTTGCAAGGCAAATGGGGTTAAGTGGCTTGTCCAAGGCCACACAGCTAAGTATTTATTAAGTGTCTGAAGCCAGATTTGAACTCAGGTACTCCTGACCTCCAGGGCCAGTGCTCTATCCAATGTGCCACCTAGCTGCCGCTGAGACTGAGCAATCTCTCAAATGGAATTTTTTTTTAGGTTTTTTTTTTTTTTTTTTTTTTGCAAGGCAGTGGGGTTAAGTGGCTTGCCCAAAGCCACACAGCTAGGTAATTATTAAGTGTCTGACACCAGATTTGAACCCAGATACTCCTGACTCCAGGGCTGGTTTTTTATCTGCTGTGCCACCTAGCCGCCCCTCTCAAATGGAATTTTGACCTGGTTCCAGCACTCTTCTGCATCACGAATATATGATTTAAGTCAATTTCTAGGCTTGAGTGTGAATCATATTTTTTTGAGGCTTCATTAAGATATACCTTTAGAATTGGAGTTTTTGACCTATTTTTGTAACTTGAAGCCCTTGGGAAGATAATAGGCATTTATTAATTGCCAACTATATTCCAGGCACTATGATATATACTTTTTAAAAATTTATTTTATTTTTTTATTATATTTATTTTTGTACAAATGATGTTTTTTAAAAAAAATACTAAAATATTCTTGTTTTAGAGTAAACATAATACCCCCTCCCCCAAAAAAGTATAGACCCTCATGAGCAATAAAGTAAAGGAAAGAGAAAAAAAATTAAAATTAAAATAAAAAAATAACAATAGGGGCAGTTAGGTGGCACAGTGCACAGAGCACTGGCCCTGGAGCCAGGAGCACCCGGACTCAAATCTGGCCTCAGATTTGGACTTATCATAAAGATAAGTCCACCCAATAATCACCCAGCTGTGTGACCCTTGGCAAGCCACCTCAAAACCATTTCCCTGCAAAAACCAAAAATAAAATACAATAATAATCATAATCATAATAATAGGGGTGGCTAGGTGGCACAGTAGACAGAGCTCCGGCCTGGAGTCAGGAGCACCAGGGCTCAAATATGGCCTCAGACACCCAGCAATCACCCAGCCTTGCAGCCCTGGGCAAGCCACCCAAACCCATTTGCCCTGCAACCCCCCCCCCAAATAATAATAATAAAAATAATAAAAATAAAAATAAAAATAAAAATAAAAATAATAATAATAATAATAATAATAATAATAATAATAATTATAATAATAATAATAAATGTGCTTCATTTTGTATTTGAACACCACCAGTTCTGTCATGGGTGGATCACATTCTTTATGATAAGTCCAACACAAAAGTTACTTCCATAGTTTTCCACTGTTGCCATTGCTGATCACTACTCCTTCCATTCATACCTCTCCACTACTATACACTATATTTTATCTCTCCTTTCACTCTGTCCCTCTTCTTAAATGTGCTGTAGGGCAACTGTGCAACTGTGTGGCACAGCAGACTGATCACCAGCCCTGAGGCCAAGAGGCCCTAAGCCCACATACCACCCCTAAAGCCCAGCAACCACTTGGCCCCGTGGTCCCGGACATGCCATCCAATCCCAGTCCCTTGCAAGAAGTAAAAAAGAAAATATGTTATATCTGATCACTCTCCCCCATCGTCCACCCTCTGCTCCATCACTTATATTCCTCCCTCCCCCCCTCCCCCTTCTCTCCTTCTTACTCTAGATGTCTATACCCCATTGAGTATATATGCTGTTTCCTCTCCTAGCCACCTCTGAAGAAAGAATGAAAGTCCCCTCATCCCCCCTCACCTTCCCCCTTCTATATCATTGCAATATTTCATTGTAATAAAAAAATCTTATTATATGAAATATCTTAGCCTACTCCACCTCTCCTTTCTCATACTCTGATTACATTTCCCTTTTAGTCATTTATTCCATTTTTACAATATATTATATCTTCAAATTCAGCTCTCTCCTGTGCTTCACCTATATAGGCTCCTTCTACCTGCTCTATTAAATGAGAAGTTTCTTATGAGTAATATCAGTATCATTTTTCTATGCAGGAATACATGTAGTTCACCATCATTAAGTCCCTCATATTTTACCTTTCTCCTCCACCCTTGATGCTTCACCTGAGTCCTGTTTTTGAAGGTCAAACCTTCTGTTCAGCTCTGGCCATTCCAGCAGGAACATTGGAAATTCCCCTGTTTCATTGAAAGTGCATCTTTTTCCCTGGAAGAGGATGTTCAGTTTTGCTGGGTAGTTAATTCTCTTTTGCTTTGCAGAATACTGTATTCCAAGCCCTACAGAACTTTAATGTAGTTGTTGCTAAGTCCTCTGTAATCCTGACTGAAGTTCCATGATATTTGAATTGTGTCCTTCTGGTTGTTCTTTTGGGATCTCTTTCTGGGGGTGTGGGGTTGGTGGATTCTCTCACTTTCTATTTTGCCCTATGCTTCTAGGATATCTGGGCAATTTTCCTGTTGGAATTTTTAAAAAATGATGTCAAGGCTCTTTTCCTGATCATAACTTTCAGATATCCTAATAATTTTTAAATTATCTTTCCTGTATCTGTTTTCCAGATCAGTTGTTTTTTCAATGAGATGTTTCACATTTTCTTCTAATTTTTCATTCTTTTGGTTTTGAAGTATTGTGTCTTTATTTCTTGTAAAGTAAACAACTTCCTTTAGTTCTATTCTACATCTGAAGGATTTGTTTTACTCAGAAAGTTTTCTCATCTCTTTGTCCATCTGACCAATTCTGCTTTTTAAAGCATTCTTCTCCTCAATAACTTTTTGAACTGTTTCATGCATTTTTTTATGCTGGTTTTTAACATGTTTTTTTTTTCAGCATTTTTTTTGGATCTCCATGACTAAGTCGTTAACTTCTTTTTCAGATTTTTCCTGCATCTCTCTCATTTCTTTTCCCAATTTTTTCTTCTATTTCCCTCACTCGAGTTTTTTTTTTTTTTTAGGTTTTTTCCAAGGCAAATGGGGTTAAGTGGCTTGCCCAAAGCCACACAGCTAGGTAATTATTAAGTGTCTGAGACAGGATTTGAACCCAGGCACTCCTGACTCCAGGGCCAGTGCTTTATCTACTGCATCACCTAGCCGCCCCCTCACTTGATTTTGAAAATATTTACTGAGCTCTGTCATAGCATGAGCCCAATTTCTGTTTTTCTTGAAGTCTTTAGATGCAAGAATTTGTATTTCCTCAACTTCAGATTGAGTATTTTGATCCTTCTTGGGATCATAGACAATGTATTTCTCATTGGTGTTCATCTTTTTTGCTCTGTTTACTCATTTCCCCAGTCTGTGCCTGGTTTTGGTGTGCTTCCTGTGCTTTTGAGTATTATTGGGACACACCCCTGCCACAAGGATCTCAGTGTGTGAAGCTCTGTCTTCCTTCCTGATCTGTGAATGACCACTGCTGTTCCATAGGGGCCTAGACTGTGATCAGGATCTGAATAAGGTCAGAGCCCCAGAATCCTGTTCCAGGTACAGAGGACAGACCTGGGAAGTCACTCTCCACTCCCCTACCTTCCTGTTTACCAGCTCTGCCTGCTTCTATTTCCTGGATCCCCCTGAGGGCTGAACTAGCAAAAGCCCCCCCATCTTCCAAGTTGTGCCTGTTGCTCCCTTCAGAGTAGGTCAGGAAACTGACCCAGCTGCTGTGAGCCCCAGCTCCTAGGCGCCCTGGGGCTTCCTCCAGGAGGCAGAAGTTCCTTCACTCTGGTGACGGTAGCCTTTTCACTATTTTCCAGGTTAACTTGGGCTGGAGAACTGCCTCACCGGATCCCTTTGTAGGTTCTGTCTCTCAAAAATATAGTCCGAGTCCTTATATAAAAAACTCTCATAAAGAGTTTTCAAATATTTAGAGAGAGAGAGAACATCTAAGAGAGGTTCTTCTCCTGTTGCCATCTTGGCTCTGCCCCCTGAGCTGATCTATGATATATGTATTTAAAGTTTTATCTCATTTGATCCTCATAGCAAATTGGCCTGAAAAAGTCAATGAACCTATTGTTAATATAATTTAAATGAACCAAAATAAAATTACAAAGAAAAAAATATTATTGAATATTAAGTAATATATGCATTATATGTATATGAATGTATGCAAATATATTTAAATACTGTCCATTTATCAGACATTTTAAAATCAAACTAAATGTATTTTTTGTTAGAATTTATAGATTCTCTGGAATCTATGGACCTGTTGGGAGTCCACTGATACCAAGTAAAAAATCATTGCTTTAAGGGGACCCACTCAGGAGAGACCTAGAACTTCTCTCACTATCAAGCCTTTGAAAAAGGGACATAAGAACCATGGAGTTACTCCACAATATATTTATACTATTACAACAGATATACCACTAGGACAATGCATATTTGTCTTGAATAAAAAACCATAGCTAATTCCATTTATTGTCACAGTCCATTTTGCTGAGTTCTTGGAAATATGCCTAGCTTCAGTTTACCTATTGTCCCCAAATTCAGTTTAGATTTAATTAGACCCATCTGTATAAATACTGAAGAGCAAACTTTAGTATGAAGCAAAGTCATTCACTTTACTTGTCTCATTCTTTTCTAACTTATCCACACAAGTAAAAGAAAATAAATTTCATAAAGTATAAATTCAACTATCATTATAGAAAAATTTCATTGACTCTCTTTCTCCATCTTGCCTCAGGTCAAATGCAAATGTTTCAGTTTGTCATTTGAAAGTCGTGCATAATATCATTTCAGCCTACCATTTTAGTCTTATTTTATATTATTCACATTCATTTACTGCAAGGTCTAGTTAAACAAGTGGATTTATTTTCTTTTTTTCTTTAACTTACCAATTTCTTCCTGCTGTTCTTTGCCTAGGTTGTTTTTCTTAGAAAGGAAAACATGCTCCTTCTGATTTTTAGAATTCAGAGCTTCATTGAGGACTTGACTCATTTACCACCTCCTACAAGAAGTCTTTTTTCATCTCCCTGTCACCATATTATGTAGATATATATATATACATTTTTTCCATGCTTGTTTTAATCTTAGAGAATATAAGCTCCTTGAGATCGGGGGTGTTTTTATTTATATTTTGCATCCTTAGAACTTCATAATGGGCTTAGCAAATATCTGTTTATATAGATTGAATTATAAGGCCAAACCATCCAAGAGAGATTTTTTTCACATCCCAAGGAGACCTTTTACTAAAATAAACTCATGACATGAAATCTAAATATAGCATTAGAGTGAAGCTGTGGTTAATGTAATCAATGCAGGCAACTGTGTTAGTTCAGATGTCAGAGTAGATTTGTAGTCTGAATTACTTGATTTCAATGTCTACACTGACCAAATTAAATGGAAAATATCCAAATGTCCACTCTGTGTTCTGGAAGCTCAAGCCAAGTATATATAATTGTGGCTAATCATGGTTAATTTATGCTTATTAGGGTGAATTCTCATGAGATTAGCAAGAGTACAAAGGATTTTCTCAGTTATTGGGCATGTAGTGAAAATTTTGAGGAATTTATCACAATGGACAAAAAAAATAGGATCTTGTTGGCTATGGCTTAAACATAGTAAAAGGATTTAATTTCAGGTTGGAAGTAAATACTGTCATCATATTTGTTCCTTAAACAAAATTGACATATTTGCTTTTGTTCCATTTTTAAATAGTCTTGGAAGTTTCTTAAAAAAACTGTAATGTTTTAATTTTCAAGTAAATTATATGATTCTTTTGTTTTGTTTTGTTTGTTTGTTTCCCTTCATACATTCATGGAAAAAAGTACTAAATTTGAAATGAGTAGATTTGTGTTTGAACCCTATATCCACAACTTACTGGTATGATCTTGGGCAAGTCACTTTCTGTCATTGAACTTTAGTTTCCTCACTTGTAAAATGAGTAGTGGGGATTATTAACCTCTAAGATCACTTTACATCTCTGATATCTTCTTCACCACAAGGAATAAATTACTCATTTTCTAATTTAAAATATATTCATATTCATATTTTGATTACCAGTGTTGTCACAAGTCTCCCAACATGAGTAAGAATTAGGGGTTTATTTTTCTATTTCTTCTACCTTTTCATTGTTAAAATTCAGAAAAATAAAATGTCTCTGTATGATTTCAGCCTCTCTCTTCCTAAACTGGTGTGAATGTACTCCTTAAAGTCCTACGTTCATTCAATATTCTGTTCAGGTACCACATTCTCTTATCTGTTTCTTCAACCATTAGAGTCCATCTTGTCAATTAAACTCATGCCTAATGTTTTAAATATGCTTTAATATGTCTATGATGTCAGCCACATAAAATACAAGTAATTTAAGAGCAAAGAATATTTCAGATTTGCCTTTGTCTCCTAGAGCAAAAGATATGGCCTCCTATATCTTCAAGCATGCTTGTTGATTGTCATAGAGACACTGTTGAGAATTTCTTAGCTACTTATCATAATCTAAAGTTTTTTTTCCATCAATTATTCAATAGAGTCAAAACAAAATTTCACATGACTACCCTATAGTTTAATCAAGTTCTGAATAGTCTTAATTTATTTTTAGATACTTGGAAATGTTTATGTGTGTGTGTGTGTGTGTGTGTGTGTGTGTGTGTGTGTGTGTGTGTGTGCGTGCAAAGTTAATTGTATGCATATAATATATATATTTATATTATGCATGCAAATAAAATTGTATATGATGCATGCATAAATATATACACATTACACATTATATTTGTATGAGGTTACAAAAAATTGAGGAATAGTTTTAAGAGTATGCCCTATGTGTGTTCATGTGTATGTATATATAAGAGAGAGAGGAGACCCACATAATAATATATTATGTCATATCATATACTCACATGTAGATGCATTATGTTCACTAAACATCTCTATGTTCATTTGTATAAACATGCATATGTGTGTTTATGTGTAAATATTTCCAAGACAACATATATACCACAAATTCTGATAAACAATATAAATTTTATTTTATAGCATCAACAGTTTAACATTTCTTTTTTCTTCCACATCTATGACTTTGTATTTTGTTTTGTTTATTCACCTTACAATATTTCTGATGTCAGTTCTTTATTTATTTTTAATGATGGCTTTTCTTATTTTTCTACTATTGCTAGTATGAATTTCTCTGCACAATCCATGAAAGGTCTTGTTTCTATTTTGCATTTACATTCACCAGTTCAAACCTCAACAGTCTGCCACTTTCACTAGAACTTGTAATACATCACAGTCTTTCCTTATCCAAGTCACAATATCTCCTCCATTTACTATTTCATTCCTTAAAGAGAAAGCATAGAGTCCTTAGATTGAGTCTGATAAGTGGAATCCTATAAAGATTTAACCATCTTGTCTGCCAAGGTCTGCCACAGTTTAAAAGTATTTATCAAAAATCTTCAAGCATTCAGTCAGTCACATTGTAAGTAGCCCAGTCTTTCTAATAGTGTTACCAACAAACCATATCAAGAATGTAATGAAATTCCAAAAATGGAAAAATAGTCTCTGAAAATTTGAGGATCATTTACAAGAAACAGAAAAGTATTCAGATTTTAGATCACAATAAATATCTTTCAATGGCATTTGTTAAGCAAGAAAATATCAAGATATCTAGTCACTTTTTGTAGAACTCTCCAACCTCCAAAATTAGTAGAAAGACATTATTGCTATATGTGGAAGCATTTCAAATTATTCCACAAAAGAATGCAAAACCCTACACAAAATTAAAAAAATATATATATTTCAAGATTCATCCTTAGCATTTTCAATCAGCATCTCTCCTGAATGAGTATGTATAAATTTGCATACTTGTGAATGAATGCTTAACTATAGAGCTTTTCCCATGCCATCTTTTCTTAGCCATGTAAGAACAAGTAGACATTGATACTTGCCCACCCACAGATGAAGGAAAGGATGAGAGGTCACAGAGAAATTGGAAAGAAAGGAAAAGATACCATGCATGCCATTCAGAGACTTTGGCAGAAGTGGAAAGAAATTTGGGGCTTCACAAAAAAAAGGAATAGAAATTGTAATCCTCAACTTTCAGAGTTAAATGTATCCTGGAAACTTGTCTGACAGATGTCCAAATACTCCAAAGAAAGGAAGCTCAAACTAGCTAGCTTCCTCATCTCAGGGGTTTGTAAATCAAAGAAAGAAAAGTTATAAAAGATCAATGACAGGAATTATAAGAAATAAAAAGTGAATCCTCAAAATATGAAGAGAAACAACTTGGACTAAATGTTGGTATACAGGAAGGCAAATCAATAAAGTTAATTATTTTAAAAAATAAACAGAAAAATGACACACTGCAAAAAATTCTAATGCGAATAAAAATCAATAACTCTTTACTCAATGAAGGAAAAATCAGATACCTCCACAAAGATTATGACACAAAAGGAAGAAAAATTTAGAATACTTCAATTTCATTTGGATTGAAGAATACTGAAACTATACTAGGAATTTTCAGATTTGGATGATTCCCGGAATAATATGATTACATTTCAATTTGATATAATGCAACAAATATTGATTAAAAACTTATTGCTAAAGACAACTAAGTGGTTCAGTGGATAGAGTATAGGCCCTGGAGTCAGGAGGACCTGACTTCTAATCCAGCCTCAAATATTTGTCAGCTCTTTGATCTTTGGTAAGTCACTTGACTTTAATTGCCTAAAAAAAGCAAAATGAAGAAAACAAACAAAAAAGTTGCATTTATTGACCTGTAGTAAATGGGGTAGTTAAGAATGAAAGACAACACAACTTCTATTCTAAATAAGACCATAAATTAACAAGGATAGAATGGTGAGATATGGAACAATAAGTATGTTATCTGACTGAATATTATACAGAAAAATAAAATGTTTTAAGAGTTTTGAGATTGGAAAGATCAGTTTATCTGACAGAGGCGAGAGAATCAGGAAAAACTTGATGCAAAAGATGACCCCTAAAGTAGGTTTTAGGAATAGTTAGGTGGTACAGTGGATAGAACTCTGATCCTAGACTCAGAAGAGTTTGTTCAAATCCAGCCTCAGACAATAATTGTGTCACCTTGAGAAAGTTACTAAATTCCATTAGCCTCATTCTTATCATTTGTAAAAGAAACTGGAGAAGGAAATGGCAAACCATTTCAATATCTTCATCAAGAAATATCCACATGGGGATCACAAATAATAGGACTAAAAATTGAACAAAAACCACAACAATATACTTCTTGAAAGAAATTGAAATTTTCAAAAGCAGAAAGATAGAATTATTGCTTTCAAGATTGGGGAAATGACCAATACAAATGAATGAAGACAAAGCCTGGGCTTGGAACAAAAACCCTAATCAGAAATTTAATTAAGAGATATCAATAAATAAAAGAAAATTCATACTACATAAAAGAAATATTACTTAAAGAATGCCAAGATAATGCTAAAGAATAAGAGAAAGAACAGCATGTGTATTTCAGGTAGTAGATTGGACTTCAGTAGCTATGAAACAAACAAAATAAAAAGGAATGAAATAGAGCACTTTAAAGGAAAAACTAAAACTTAGACTATATGTGGAGGATGGGGGTGGGGGTTACTAGCCTTATATTAGACCTCCTGAAAAAAAATAATGAAGCACACAGAAAAAATTAGGAGAAAAATGTATACCAATATCAATTTACATAAAAGATGCAACAAGGACAGATAATCTAATATTCTATGTATTTCTTTATGACCAATAACAAAAAAGTATCTGAAGACAGATCAAAAGAAATAAGCAAACTAAGTGCTATATTTTTAAAAAATTATGAAAGAAAACTATACAGAAGGCAAGAAAACCAAACAGAAAAAAGACCATTGTTGTAGAATAAAAACAACAAAAGTCAATGTAGTCACATAAAGGAAAGAATAATTACATAGAATGTGATATAGCAATGAACAAAGGGAAAAATTCTCCAAAATAGCATATGCTAGAAAACTGAATATTTTTCTATAGAGGTAGAGATTAACTATTAATATAAACTAACATATTCTAGAAAATTGAATATTTTTTCTATAGAGGTAGATTAAAGATTAACCATTAATTTAATAGTGCATATTTTAATATTTCTTTGTAGAAATTCAGAACTTAATAGAATATTTGAAATAATGTTGCCACAAACTCAGTAATCTGTTTGTGAAAAATTACTAATTTGACCAGGGAATGAAGGTGTAAAAAGAAAATAAAGATAATTAAAAGAAGTAAAAACACACAAGAAAGTAATAGAAATGTTAAGAAGAGATTAAAGAAAAACCATATGGATTGCTAATTAATCTTGGCAGGCCAGTGGCCAGCTTCAGCAGGAATTCAGAAACAAAGAGAGCCTAAGCTCCTCCCCAAATCATCTTAAATCCTCCCTCAGAGTCCATGGGAAGAGATGGTGATTTGGGAGTTGTCCAAGTCTGCATTGGGGAGTTGCCTTTTGGGCAGGGGTAGAAACATCTCAGATTCAGGTCTGGGTGGTCTCTTGGATGTGGTTTCAGTACCTAACTGCCCCTTACCAAAAGAAAATGTGGCCAAGGTTAGACTGAAGGTCAGGACAAAGATTTTAAAAGAGGGTTAAAAGAAGAGTGAAGAGATTTTTTTTTGCAATGCAAAATTTGTTTCCAATTGATTTCAATATTTCCCCTGCCCATGGTTCTCTGCATTAGTAACATCTAGAGGCAGAAAAAACTTTTGAAGACTAAGTCATTTTACAAATTGGAAGGGACTAAACAATGATTGAATGTTCTGTACTAGTAAGTGGAGAAGTAATTATCTCTACTGAATTTCACTTTATTCAAATAGGAAAAAACACAACCATAATCGACAACTACTGAACTTATAGAATTCTTAAGGTATATAAACATTTGTCAGTTTTACTTGACACCTTTATTAAAACTGATACTTTAAATAAGGCATAAAACATAAAAATGGTGGGGATATTAAATATTCTTTACCTATCACAATGCTATAAAAATAAATTTTAGAGATAATTCAGCCAGAATTGAAAGATGTGGTTCAAAGTACAAATATAGAAACAACATTTTTATCTAAGGAAAAAAGAGACATCTTATCAAAATATGTGGAAATCATTCCAAGTAGTTTTTTAGGAAAATAATGTCTCTAAATATTTTCATAAACAGAGAAAAATAAAAGAGAAATTAGCTTTGTTATTTAAGACGCAGAGGGGAAATCAATGAACTTCTTTAGGAGAGATAAATCAATTATCAAAGAAATAAAATTGAAAATGTCTAAAACTAAGTTATATTTTTCCAATAATTATTACAAAAATAGACCATTAGCCAATTTTATTTATATAAATTGGCAAATGAAAAATGACAAAAATTCATAACATGAGAAAATATAAGTGAAAGTTTTAGGAAATATTTTGCTCATTTTATTCTTTCAAACAAATTTTAGTACTTTAAATATAAGAATATTCATAAACAATACAAAAATTCCAATATCAAAAGAGCAGATTGAAAAAGTAAATGAGTCACCTTAGTAAAAGAAATCAAACAAGCTATTTAGGAGCTCCCTAAGTGATATGGTTGAGAGAGAGAGAGAGAGAGAGAGAGAGAGAGAGAGAGAGAGAGAGAGGGGAGAAGGGAGGCAGGGAAGAAGGAAGGAAGGAAGGAAGGAAAGAAGGAAGTAAAGAAGGAAGGAAGGAAGGAAGGAAGGAAGGAAGGAAGGAAGGAAGGAAGGAAAGGAGGGAGGAAGAGAGGGAGAAAGGGAGGGAAGAAGGTAGAAAGGAAGAAGCAATAAAAGAAAATAATTGCTTTACCAATTTTCTAATATATATGAAAGTAATTTAGAACATTATTATTATATTGACCTAATACTTTAGTATAGGAGAAATGAAACCACAATCTGTCTATCTATCTAGCTATAGAGATTAATAGAAAGAGAAACTAATATCACTCTTGTATATTGAGGAAAAATATTAAGCACACTATTAACAAAAAAAGGTTTTAGAAATTTGCTCAAAATATTTACTTGTAACCTATGTCTCATTTTTTGTTTTCATTTTTGTTTTTAACTAGAAATTAAAGGTTGGTTTGGCATTTTGGAAAACATACATAGAAGTATGATAATATATTCTAACAACATAAATAAAACTAAGTATATGACTAGAATAATAGATTCATATATTTAGATGGGAAAATATACAATTCTGTGCATTAATAAGCAGATCTCTACTTAATATGTTCAGCTATATCTATGGAAAATCAAGAATTGTCAAAGATGAAACAAAAGCAACTTTGACAATTCAATTTGGGATCAAGAAAGTATATTCATTGTCACCAGTATTATTTAACATAGTCCTAGAAATGCTATCCATAGCAATAAGAACAAAAAAAATAAAAGAAATTGAGAAAATCAGAATAGGTTAAGAGAAAATAAAATGACCATTTTTATAGACAATTATTTATTTAGAGAATCATAGGAATTCAACAAAAGTTAATTGAAGGAATAATTTCAGTAACATAGCAGAAAATAAATTAAACCAACAGTATTTCTTAAAAATTAACAGCAAAACACAGCAGGCAGAAGAAAGTTTAAAATAAATATCCATTCAAAATTACTATAAAAGTCAACAACTATTTGAAGGTTCATCTATATAAATATTCCCCAAAAGGTAAAATAAGACTTAAAAATATTTAGAGACATTATTGGTTGATCATAGTAGGGTCATATTAGTATAATCTAAGTGACAAAATTTCCCAAATTAACTTTTTCATTTATTGCCACACCAAATTATAAAGAAGTTAATTTTATAAAACTAGAAAAAAACTATAGTCAAACTCATCTGAATGAATTAAAGTCAACATTTTCAAGAAAAATACCAAAGGATAAAAGGAGAATTTTGTTATTGTTCAGTTCTGTTTGACTATGTGTGACTCCTTAGAAGTCACATTTCCTTCTCCAGTTCAGGGAGGATGAGTAGTCCTATACCAAAACAATGGCAGTGTTAGAGGAGGGAAGGAGGTTATTGAAAATCTGTTGTAAGGGAAAAATACATTGAAAATAGATTGACTATGGAGGTCAGAGTTAGTATGATTGTAGATTGTGAATCTGCATGACTGTAAGGATGATGTTGCTTTTTGTAGAAATAGGAAATGTCAGGAGATTTTGCATGTCAAGACTGGAGTAAAGGCTAATGGATTTGTTTTGAATATGATTAAGATTAGTTGAAGTCATGATTAGGAGTTTAATATCCTATGAGATGTCTGGAAGGCAGTTAGAGATGTGAAATTGGAAGTCAGTAGAGGGACTAGGCAAGATAAATAGAGTTGAGAATTATCATTGTAGAGATGTTAAAATCATGTATCTGATGAGATCAACTGGTATTTGATGGGAGAAAAAAAAGAAAGTCCAGGACAGAACCCTCAGAGATATCAAGAATTAGAGCATACTATAGGAATGACAACTTAGATAAGGAGTCAAGCCAGATGATAGAAAGATAACCAGGAGATAATGTTATCCCAAACATAAGCATGAAGGAGAATTAGGTGATAAGTGATGTTCAAAGCTGCAGAAAATTCAAGATGAATGAGTCCTGAGAAGAGGCCATAGAATTTGTATCTAAGACACCATAGGTCATTTTGGAGAGAATATTTTGTGTGAAGTCATAAAATTAGAAGTCAAAGTTTAAGAAGAGAATGGAAAAAGATTAAAGAGACACGTATGAAAGACAGTTTTCACAAGGAATTTAGCTACCAAGGACAGAAGAAATATAAAATGTTAGTAGGAAATGAAGGATTAAGTGAATTTTTTTAGGCTAGGGTTGGTATGAATATTTTGGTATTTCACCTAGGGAATGACCCAGTAAACAGAAAAAGAATGAAAATCAATTATAGAATGGGTCTAGCAGAGAAGGCAATCCATTGGAGGAGATGGAACTTTCTTAAAGAGGAAGGACACTTCATGTGACACACAGGTGAAGGAGGAGATCATGGCAGAAGGAATCTGTATGACAGAAAATGAGAAAGAGAGGAGAAAAATGATCTCTTCCAATATTTATAAGAAAATGAACATATATGAGACATATCCCTCTCACACAGACTTAACGTCAAAAGATATGAATAGTTAATTATAAAAACAATTAATATATTCTTTTTTGAAGTAAAAATAATATGCTACAATTAACTAATAATTAAGAAAATTCTGAAGTTCCACCTTGCTTTTATCAAATCAGTAAAGTTGAAAAAAGAATACAATAAAAATTATTTGAAGGATTCCAGAGAATAAGCATACTCATGAACTCTAACAGAAAAGATAGGATCTGGTTCAACCATTTTGGAAAACAATATTCAAGTAATTACACCCCCTCTCCAGTTACTGAGTTATTCAGTCACTTTGATCCAATGATAAGACTATATTTATAAAATAGAAGATACAGGGGGAATATATTCTTAAAAATGAAAGATTGATGTGTGGAAAGGAGACACCTTGTTGAAGACATAAAAGACAATATTTTTATATTGAATCCAAAATAAATTTTGTAATCAGTAAACAATAAACTCAATAGGGCCTTATATTCACTATAACATTGGTTTTTTTGAGATGGACAATATGTGGGGTTTGGGGGAATATTCCTTGTGAAAACTTGATTGATCCCTTCAAATGCCTAGTATTTAATGAAGAGAAAGTTAGCAGAGCAATGGGAGGTAGTACTCTTACCTGATTAATACCATGAAAAAAAAAGAGAGAATAATATTAAATTAGAGCTTATTTTTCTAGGCTCCTATATAAAATATTGAAGTCATGAATGCAAAAGTTGTAGACATCTGTTATGAAAAGTTTAGATGGAATCAGGTAGGCTTTCATAAACAATATTCACCACAAAACAGCTCCACTACAGATTTATTACATAATCTCAAATGGGTCATCAGAACTAAAAGGCATTCACTTAACACCTCTTAAAATGACTCAGTAGCCTCCTCACCACAGTAACTTTACTAAACCTTATAACTGAAAACTTTGAATCACTTCTTATATTCCATCCTCTAGGGTAAATAATTTTACCTCACATTTTACTAAAAAATTGAAGCCATTGAATGTAAACTTTCTCTTTTTCACTCCTCTTCAACTCATAACTCCCAGATATCTTCTTCCACTATTTCTGACTTTATTCCTGTCTTAAATAAAGTAACCCTTCTCTTTGAAAAAGAAATCCCCCTCTGCATGCATTAAGTCCATTTCCAGTCCCTTCATCTAAGGTTATCTTCCATTTCAACTCATTTTTCCCCAGAGAATTGCTCCTTCTGTTTGGTATTGAAAACCTTTTATAACCTCTGGAGCCACTCATTCAGCTTTTGTGGTCTAAATTCCTATACTCTATGTTCCAATACTTATAGCCTTCTTTCTGTTCCTTGCACAAGATCCTTCATTTCTCAGTATTTTTTCTGGCTATCTTCCAGTGATCCTTTCCCATTTCACCTTCCCCACTTCCCAGATTTCCTTCAATTCCATTTTTAAATCCACAGGAAAACTTTCCCAATTCTTAATTCTAGTGTCTCTCATTTGTTGATTGTCAGGCTACCTATCCATCTGTCATCTATCTATCCACTACCAATCTATCTATCTATATCTATCTATCATGCATCGATAGATTAGATATTGTTTGTCTCTTTTGACCATGAGCTCCTTGAGAACAGGGAGAACCTTTTGACTATCTTAGCATCCTCAATCTTTAGTACAATATCTGGCACTTTGTCTGGAACTTTGTTAATTTATAGGCTTAAGTTAAAAACAATTTAAAATAAAAATCTACACCCACAAAGAAAAAAAGCACCAAAAGTCACCTTAAAATTAAAATGCCTTTTTGACCTTGAGAAAAAGAAATTAAAACTTTCTTAACTAAAATTGATTTTTTTAACCTAAAGGAATGATCCTTTGCTAATAAGGTGCATTCATTAAGAGTTCCAACTTGGATCATATAGGTTCATTGGTTTTGATCACTGTGGAAGTATGAAGGACATTACAACCCTGATTTTACCCCCTCTCTTCACAAGTTAACAAGTCAAAAAGCATGGATTCACAACTTAGTATGTGCTAGGTAATTTGCTAAATGTTGGTAAAAGAAGTGAAAGAAATAGATAAAAAAGACAGAACCTGCCTTCAAAGAGATTATATGCAAAAGGAAATAAAACAAGACAAAACTCTTTGAACCTTCTCTTTCTTGATAAGAATAATTCAAGAATTTAAAGAGAAAGCTAGAGATGAATGAAAGCATTTTTTTTCCCCTTTTCAGACTTACAAGAACTTTATCGATTCATTCTGAGCGGAATCTAATTGATAAGGTTCTGGAAATTCTGAAAATGAATTTTAGATAACATTAAATGAATTATCCAAAGCCAAATGCTCAATTATTATTGGTCCTTGCAATGAAGACTAGTCTTTTCACTCCAGAATTCAAGCTCTTTCCCAGTGAAATTAATTGGAATGGGAATGAGAGGAAGTAATCATCTGATGGACCACTTCTCTATTTTTGTGGTCAAACTTCATAGCTATATGATTACTTTTTTTCCTAAAAGACACCAGTATACAAAGCAGCCTCGAGATTTTTTTTTTAAATTGTAATTAACTGTAGCCTAAAGGAAAACCATTATATCATAAGGCATTTTGTTGGTATTCAGTTATTTTAGTTGTAGTCTTCATGATCCTTTTTGGAGTTTTATTGGAAGAATCAAAGTAGTTTTCTAGTTTCTTCTCCAGTGCATTTTAGAGATGACAAACTGAGGCAAACAGGGTTAAGTTAACTAATGTCTGAGGACAGATTTAAACTCAGGAAGTTGTCTTTCTTATTTCAGGTATCATCCACTGCATCACTTCAGTGCCTTATAAGATGTAGTTCATTCCAATAGTAATAATAAAACTTAGAGTTCATTAGAATATAATTCTGAAATTTATAGGCTTAAGTTAAAAACAGACAATTAAAATAAGCATCTACAACCCACAAAGAAAAAAAAGCATCAAAAGTCACCTTAGAATTAAAATGCCTTTTTGACCTTGAGAAAAAGAAAATGAAACTTTCTTAACTGAAATTGATATTTTTAACCCATAGGAATGATCTTTTGCTAATAAAGTGCATTTATCAAGAGTTCCAACATGGATCATATAGGTTCATCGGTTTTGCTCACTGTGGAAGTATGGAAGAGATTACAAGTTGATTTTCCAAGTTGAATTACAAACAAAATTTCTTCTTTTCTTTAGCATTCAAGATAGAGTCTTCTCTACTTTGCTGACTAATAGACTTTCAGTAGAGATTTTCCTGACCTTGTGTCTGTATTTCTAGTGCTTTCCCCTCTGTTAATGTCCTTAATTTCTGCTCTGTATTGCTTGCTTGCACATTTTTTGCATGTTATCTTCCTCCTATAAGTTACTTAAGAACAAGGATTATGTGCCTTTCTCCGTATAACCCAGCACTTAGTGCAGTGATTAATATATAAGTGCTTGATAAAGACTTATTGACTGAGAACTTTTATATGTTGCTGTTGCCAAATAAACAGCTATTTAGACACAATATTTGGGAAGACTTTGAAGGACATAATAGCTATACCTACCACATTTGCATATACCTACCATATTTTGAACTAAGGTTTTACACCAAAAAAGAAATAATAGCAAAACTTCTCTATCAGTCAACACTACATCATCCACATGTGTAACCATGTGGTATATAATGACTGGGGACTTTTGAATACTGGGAATAAGTTCATTTATCTTGGCAGTATATTTTGCATGGATGAAGCTGACATTTGCATCATCAGAGCAAGCTCAGTATTTAGGAGCCTATGAAGGAAAGTATGAGAGAGAAGAGATATTAGACTGCTTACCAAACTTAGAGTCATTGTGTTGACATTATTTTTGACTCTTTGAATTCTTTACAGTATATCAGCAAGCTTCTGAAGGTGCACGGGCAAGATTAGGTACCAGACACTAAGGTCCTTTCTTGAGCCAATCATTCAAACTCTATTGAAGACTCTGATAGACTGTCTACATGGTTGGAATGGCAAATATACATTTGTCAGAAGACTATTTTAAGGAAAACTCAAAAAAGGTAAGAGCTCACAGCCAAGTCAGCCAAGGGATAATCCAAAGTTAGATACCCTGGACACCTCACTTATACTCTCTTAACCTCAGTCTCTTTATCTGTAAAATGAGAATAATGATAATAGCACCTACTTCACAGGATTGTTGCAAAGATTAAATGATACATGTAATCTTTGTAAACATTAAACACTCTATAGACAATTACCTTTGCTGTGTTATTTTAAATAAATATAATTCCAGTGATGACAGAAAAGAAGAGTGGAAAGAATATTGGACTTGAAGGAGATGACCTGAATTCAAATTTTTGTTTCTTTTACCTTTGTGTTGTAGCAAATGTTATTTACCTCACTAAGTCTGTTTCCTGAACTGTAAAATAAGGTTAGATTATATTGTCTTTGAGACAATATCTGAGATATTTTGTCTAAATTTATAATTCTAGAACATCTATCAAGGGAGTGAATGCAGAAAGGCTGGCAATTTTGGGATAAATATTTGAGGAAAAAAAGAAATAGAACTGAAGAATTAAAGGATAGAGGAGAACAATGTTTCAAAGAACAAGTAAAATGACATTAACACATGAGAATTAGATTATGTGAGAAACAAGAAGAAAAAAAAATAATGCATGAGAATAGAACACCAAGGAGTTTGGGGCAGTCCTGAGAGAAAGGACAAGGAAATTACTGAGTTGAGGATCACCATTATAAAATGAAGTTTACAAATGCGTTTTCCATTTCCCTAATTTTTCCTTAATAGGGTTCACATATGTTTGAAATCTCAGGACCATAGAAGTGAAGAGTGTGTTTACTGTTTAATAGATCTGATATGTTTCTGGACCCAGAGTGGACTTAACTACCAAGAATTCTGGTCCTGGAAAAAAGAGATATACTTGCCTAAAAAGTGCTGATTGTGGTAGTGGTTGTTTTCCACTTCTGTTTTGAACAAAAAAGATATTATTTGAATAAAAGAGAATGTCTAAATAGCTGCCTTTTTTTGTGTGTCCCTAGAGAATCATGATGGCTATGGACTAGGACTAAGTAGCTAGAGCAACATAACCCATTTTTGTATTCACCCTATTGAAGGAAGTTTTCTTTTATAACTATTTGAATTATCTGAAGTATTTTTCACTGTATTAACTACTTTCAGAATGTGTATATCCTAGAAGCTCATATTTTACTTAAATCATTAATCAGAAGACAATATTACAATCATTTCTGTGATTACATTTTTAAGGAATTTTTCATGACCTTAAAACATATGTGAGAAAATTCTTCTCTGGAAAGAATCTTTTTTTTTAGGTTTTTGCAAGGCAAATGGGGTTAAGTGGCTTGCCCAAGGCCACACAGCTACGTAATTATTAAGTGTCTCAGTCCGGATTTGAAATCAGGTACTCCTGACTCTAGGGCTGGTGCTCTATCCACCCTGCCACCAAGCCACCCCTCAGGAAAGAATCTTTAAAGTTAAATTGGTCCACCCAATCATTAATAAAAAGTTAGAATTTTTTTTATTTTCTGAACCTTTCAGTAAATTGTATAAATGTGAGGATATATTACTACAGAAAATCATTTATAAAATTTTATCTTACCCACTCTCATTTTTCATCTAGACTGTTCTTAAAAGACATGTGGATTACTCTTACAAAGATTTTTTTAGAAATATATTTTTATTTTATTTCTGTTTTCATATTACCTATATTTCTCACATACATCATTATGTGTAATGTTCTACTTCACAAATCACTATTCCTCCAAAGAAATGGAGGGAGGAGGGGGACAGAGCCAAGATGGCAACAGAAAAGGATTGTGTTTTAGGCACTTTCTCATAAAACTCATAAGCTAAGGACTCTAACTGAATTTTTGAGAGACAGAACCCACAGAGGGACCCAGGGAGGTAGTTCTCCTACTCAAGGTAACCTGGAGAAGAGTGGAAGGGCTCTGCTCCCCGGGGTCGGAGGAGCAGCCCTCCAGAGGGGTGGCCCACCAGAGTGAAGGAACTTCAGCATCTCGGAGGCAGCCCCAGGTCACTGGGAGCCACAGTTCACAGCAGTGGGGGAGTTTCTTGACCTACATCCTGGAGAGCACCAGGCACAAAGTGGGGGAACAACAAGGGACCTCTGCCAGAGTGAGCACGTGGAGCCCAGCCCTCAGGGCACACAGCGAGCAGCATGGTCACCATAGCCCAGATCCAGGAACAGAAGCAGGCAGAGACAGTAAGCAAGAGCCCTGAGGGCATGAGCCCATTGAACCCAGGGAGGGGAGTGAAGAGAGAGAGACTGCCAAGCTCTGTCCTCTAGCCCTGGAACAGGACTCTGAGGCTCTGCACACATTCAGATCCTGATTTGAGTCTAGGCGCCCCATAGAACAGCAGGGCCCCCCCCCCCACCTCAGCCCCATGGCAGAGGGGGGAGCTTACATTCATCGACCAGGAGGAAGGACAGAGACTCACACACTGAGACCCTTGTGGGAGTGTCCCAAAAGCTCAGGAAGCACCCCAAAACCAGGCTTAGGCTGGGAAAATGAGCAAGCAGAGAAATAAGAGGAACACCATTGAGAAATATTTTGCCTATGAACCCAAGAAGGATCAAAATACTCAGTATGAAGATGAGGAAGCACAAGCTCCTGAATCTAAAGACTCCAAGAAAAACAGAAATTGGGCTCAGGCTATGACAGAGCTCAAAAAAGACTGAAAATTAAATGAGGGAGTTAGAAGAAAAACTGGGAAAAGAAATGAGAGAGATGCATGAAAAACATGCAAATGAACTCAGCAGCCTAGTCAAGGAAATCCAAAAAATTTCTGAAGAAAATAGCATGCTAAAAACCAGCTCAGGTCAAATGGATTAAACAGTTCAAAAAGTTATTGAGGAGAAGAATGCTTTAAAAAAGCAAAACTGGCCAGATGGAAAAGAGATAAGAAAACTCTCTGAGGAGGACAAATCCTTCAGACAAAGAACAGAATTCAGGGAGATTGATAAATTTACCAGAAATCAGGAATCAATACTTCAAAATAAAAAAAAACGAAAAATTAGAAAAAAAATGTGAAATATCTCATTGAAAAAACAACGGATATGGAAAGCAGACTTAGGAAAGATAATTTAAAAATTATTGGAATATCTGAAAGTCATGATCAGGAAAAGAGCCTTGATATCATTTTCAAAGAATTACTACAGGAAAATTGCCCTGATATTCTAGAAGCAGAGGGAAAAATAGAAATGGAGAGAATCCACCAATCCCCCTGAGAAAGAGATCCCAAAAAAACAACCCCTAGGAATATTATAGCCAAGTTCCAGAACTCTCAAGTCAAAGAGAAAATATTACAAGCAGCCAGAAGGACAGTTCAAATATTGTGGAGCTGCAATCAGGAACACACAGGACTTAGCAGCAACTACATTGGAAGCTCATGGGGCTTGGAATATAATATACTGGTAGGCAAAAGAGCTTAGAATGCAACCAAGAATGACCTACCCAGCAAGGCTGAATGTCCTCTTCCAGGGAAAAAGTTGGACTTTCAATGAACCAGGGTAATTTCAAATGTTCTTGTTGGAATGGCCAGAGCTGAACAGAAGGTTTGACCTTCAGATATAGGACTCAGATTGGAGGATAAGGGGAAAATATGAGGGACTTAACGATGATGAACTACTTGTATTCCTGCATAGAAAAATGATGCTGACAATACTCATATGAACCTTTTCAGTTAATAGAGCAGGTAGAGGGAGCTTTTATAGTTGAAGCACAGAAGAAAGATGAATTCAACGATAAAATATGGAGTAAAAATGGATTCAATAGAAAAAAGGGATATGTAATGGGAGAAAGAACAAGGAGAGGCGGAATAGGCCAAGATATTTCATGTAATAAGATTTTTCTTTATTACATTGAACTACTGCAATGATGTGGAAGGGGGGAAGGAAAGGGGGGAATGAGTGAATGTTTGCTCTCATCAGAGGTGGCTAGGAGAGGAAACAGCATATATACTCAATGGGATATAGGATTCTGGAGTAAGAAGGAGGGGCAGGGGGAAGGGGGGTGATGTGAGTGATGGAGGAGAGGATGGACCATGGGGGTAGAGTGGTCAGATGTAACACATTTTCTTTTTTACTTCTTGCATGGAGCCCCATGGCCTGTCCGGGACCAGAGGGCCAGGTGGATTCTGGGCCTAAGGGGTGGTATGGAGGCGCAGGGCCTCTTGGCCCCACGGCTAGGGATCTGTGTGCTGCACCACTCAGCTACCCTACAGCAGAGTCAGAGTGAAAGGAGAGAGAAAATATAGTACATGGTAGTGGAGAAATACTAAAGGAGGGAGTTGCAATCAGCAATGGCAATGGTGGAAAAATACGGAAGTAACTTTTGCCATGGACTTATCATAAAGAATGAGATCCAGCTGCAACAGAGTTGTTGGTTTTGGAACAAAGACTCAAGCACAATTTTTATTATTATTATTTTGGGCGGGGTACAAGGCAAATGGGGCTGGGTGGCCCTCCTGAGGCTGCATAGCAGGGTGATCATTGGGTGTCTGAGGCTGGATTTGGACCCAGGTGCTCCTGGCTCAAGGGCCAACGCTCTGTCTGCCACCTAGCCACCCCTACTATTATTACTATTTTATTTTATTTTGGGTCTTTTTTTTCTGTTTTTTTTTTTTTTTGTTGTTGTTGTTTTTTGAAGGGCAGTGGGGTTCGGGTGGCTTGCATGTCACATGGCTGGGTGATTGCTGAGTGTACAGGGCCGGATGTGGGATTGGGTGCTTATGGCTCAAGGGCTGGTGCTCTGTCCACTGCGCCACCTGGCCATACCTACAATTATTACTATTATTTTTTTATTTTAATTTTTTTTCTATCCCCTTTACTTTATCGTTCAAGTGAGTCTATATTTTTTGGGGGGAGGGGGTATTTTGTTTACTCATAAACAAGAATATTTTATTAATGTATAAAAAACATTTGTACAAAATGAGAATAAATATTAAATATTAAAAAAAAGAATGATGAGGTATATAAATGCTTTTGCATATTGTAAATCCTTTGATGCAAGTCGTTAAGTACCTATTATATGTTTGTCCAGTGCCATGTTAGATGCTGGAAATATCCTAGTGCAAACTACAACCTGGATATGTTCTCACCCTATGGTGAGAAGGCAAGTTCTTTCTCACCCTTTGTAATTACTGTCAATAGTTTCCCATAAATCTTTCTGCAGAGGATCTCTCTGAGGTGCTGAAATCTTATCATGGGGTCTTTTAATGTTGAATGGGTACCAATAAAGTTCCCAGACTGACAAAAAAAAAAAAAAGAAATGGAGGGAGGATGACTGAGGGCTAGGGAGCAGGATTTTTCAAATATCCCTACTTCAGGGTGAAGTTTTTATTTTTTAAAATTTAATTTGATTATTTTTATTACGGTGTTTCTAATAAATTTTTGTAGACATTATATAATTTATTCTTTCTTTTGTCTCTACTTAACATTTTCAGAAATTTACTGTTTGTGACCCTGAGTAGGTTACTTCACCTTTAGCAGATTTCTCAGTGATATTTTGATTCATTCTTAAATTGACTTTCTGCTTTACTTAGACTCAATGCAAATCAGGTCTCTATAATACATAAATTTATTTATATAGAACCAACTATTTTATACTTTGCTTGTTTTCTCTTTTACATGGGTCAAAAAGGAATGTGCTTTTTGCCTCTATTTTCTGCTACTGTGTGTCATTCAGATTTGATTGATAAGGTATGAAGAGCTGAACATTATTCTTTCATTCTATAGATTAATGCAGCATCCATGGTAATACAATTGAAGAGATGCAGTTAGCTCTTACCCAGTAAAATGGATGATTGCATATATCTTAATTTCACGTTAGAACTGATTTATAGGTACAAGCTCATGAGTATCTAAGGATACAGCCATAGATTGATCAACAATCTTAAAATGTTCAAAGCATTCTAGAATAACGATGTTGTTTATGGTCCCAAGGGAGGAAGAATTTTTTTTTATTATATGTATTGAAGTTACTTTTTTCACTGAGTAATGAACTATGCAATGTGTTAAATCATATATAATTCAAAGTTTACTGTTTGTTATAGTCTTACAAAACAATTCAATAAAAAAGTTAACTAAGAAAAATGGAATGTGGTAAAAGGATTGAAATATTAAAGGGGCAATAGAAATGTAATCTGAGATGCTCATATTTATAATCGTACATGGAAGTGATTTAGAACTACATAAGGCATAAATATTAAAATGTCTTTTAAATTTATGTTGCAAAGTATTCTATTACCTGAATTACTGTTTCTTTATTGTTCTAAAAATGGAGAATGAAAAAATATGACCTATTTTAAATGTATGTGAGAGTCCTTTGAAACACTTAAACACCAAAAAAGAAGTATTATTTTAAAATATTAATGTAATAAAATTTGTTGCTTCAATATAATTTCAATAAAAGTTATGAAGTTTATATCTATAATATGAAAGGTTAATGAAAGATCTGCTGTGTAAGGGAATAGATAAAATGGAAGAAACCAATGTTAGTAGTATACTCAGTGATTGAACTGCTGAAATTGAATATACTTTAATCTAGTTTCATCTACATAGTAGTAGTTTACATTACTTAATCTCAGAGTCATAGCTTCTTTTTCAAAGGTGTAAAAAGAGAATATTAAAATGGGACTTTCCTAGCATTTTAAGATTCAACTAAATGATCTATCTGAAGTTGGAATTTTTAATCGATTCTACATTCATACTAGTTCAGGATCATTGATGTTTCAAATGACTTTATGCCAAACTGTTTCTTGAAAGAAAGAAAAAAACAAGAATCAATTATTCAATTGTGGAATGATGTGGCAGAACTTCTGTTCAATGAGCATAGCCTTCAGATACCATAGTCACCTCCTCAACATGATAACACATAAGAGTTAGAAGTTCAATAAAGAATTGTGACTGATAAGGATAGAAAATAGGAATAGCAACACACTGTCCAAGACACAAAAATACACACACACACACACACACACACACACACACTCACACACACTCACACACACTCACACACACACATAGAAATGTTGTGATAAATATGTTAATTAACATATATAGTTCATAGATAAGCATTTACTTAGTCACACAAAATGAAATAACTATGTTGAAGAGGGATCCTGAAAATGATGGCAGGTATCTCCAAGGAAGACATTACCAAATGAGATTATATTTATAAATAATTCAGGAGTACCTAGTACAAAATAATGCTTAATAAATTATTGTTCCTCTTTTCTTTCCTAACCTTCAATGGTAACTGTTAGAATGTCTGATTAAATCACATGTATGTATATATGTGTACATTTATGCTTGTGTGTATGGTGTTTATGTGTGTGTTGCACACACATGGTTTTTGTACGTAGAGTATATATGCATGCATGTATATAAATATATGCATATGTAGGTGTATATATAGATGTGTAAATTAGATGAGTGATGTTATATATGCATCTGTGTATGCATGTACATATTATAATGTATTTATATGTGCATGTGCATGTCTTTGCATATGGTTGTATTGTGCATACATGTGACTACAAATCTACACATGCATGTGCATGTACACATGTGATGTATGCATGTATGTTTTAACCTCATATATAGTCATAATAAAGTGTATGTGCTGTATTTACAAGCATATACGTATGTGTTTGTATGTATCATTTCTGGTATCACCATAAATCTCAGTTTGATAAGTAGCATTCTACTGCTGAGGAGTCTGCAGATAGATGAAAACATCCTCCTATGCTAATTTCCCTAAGTTGGTCTAATAATTGTTGAGCCCATCCCTTACCCTAAACTTCACATTTTGACTTGTGAGTATTTCTGAATTTTGGTACTGGGCCTTTCAATGAAGTCAGTCACTCTAGATCATCTCTAACTCCAAATATGCAAGCACAAAATGTTCTAACTTTTAAATAACAAGGAAATAGAGTTATTTTCTTATAATTAATAATAATTTGAGTCTTTCCTAGATGTCAATGAAAGACAATGAGTAATAAAAGAATTAATTCATTTTCTCCAAATATTTATATTTCATAGAACTATATCCTACTTAGTATTCAAAATTTATTATCAAATATTTAAAATTTCATGCCTGACCTTTGTCCATTTTCCCATTACGATAAACCAAATTTAACATCCAGCCTTATTATTTCTCTTAATTCTGACACACATTAAACTCACTCAGGCACATTTTATTTAAAACTGAATGATATATATGGACATTATTTAAGATCTCTTACTCTTGATATTTTTTAGTAGCTGAAGACATTTATTTTAATTGCTGATTCTCCAGACTGAGCGAAATTAATCTAATGTATTATGTTTCAAATTGGATCAGCCTAGGGGAGAAGACTGTTCAGTTGCATTCTTGCTGACCCATTGTAAACTTTGTTATGAGGACAAAGAAGTATGCTGAGTTAGAGAACAGTTAACCTTTTCCTGATAACTTTGGGATACAAAAACTTTCTATTTTTTTCTAATCTTTGCATTGTTGTTTTTATGTGACTGCAACTGATATTCAGCAGCAAATCCAGTTGTCCTCTTGAACCAACACAACTGCTTCTGGGAATGAAGAAAGTATTTATCGTTTGAAAAACAATTTCCATACTTTCAGGTCTGGATGAAATCTACTGAAATATTCTTCTTTACTGAGAAGCACCTATAGAAATACTACTACTCGAGCAATTAGAGTTCAAAATGATTTTTCCATGACTGAACAATTGAATATAGCTAAATTACTTCGTGATAAATACAAAAATTAGGGTATATGTAAGCTGAGTCTAGAAATTCTAGAAATGTATCCAGTTTTGTGAAAGAAACTGTGATATCGAATACATTGCACAGCAGAAAAAATGCTAATGCATGCTTATATCCATTTAAATGAATGAATAGTCATTTATTAAAAGTATTATGTACTAAATTCTGGGGTGCAAATACAAGCAAAATAATTCCTGCCCATTATACTTTTGTTTATAATCAGTCATGGCTGATACTACTTAATGGATTTTTTTCCCCATGGAGTTTTCTCAGCAAAGAAACTGTAGTAGTTTGCCATCTTCAGTGTGCCCCCATTTTACAGTTGTGGAACTGAGGCAAAAAAGGGTTTAAATGACTTGCCCAAGGTCACAGTACTAGTAAGTGTCTGAGGCTGAATTTGAACTCAGTTCTTCCTCACTCTGAGGCAAGTGCTCTATCCATTGTACCACTTTGCTGCTACACAGTGCCCTACAGTATCCACAGTGCACATATTCTAATAGAAGACAATGAACAAAAGGGAATAAATGTCCAGGAAGAAGGTGGAATTCATTAGATTCAAATTAACTCAAGTTCAAAAATCTAATGATATGGAAATTTTCATTGGTGAAGATAAATGTGCTATAACTGGGGTGGCGTATTTTGGAGGCTCCAAAAGTGTGGGAGATGAAAGGTATTAGACTGACTACCAAACTGAAGGTCTAGAAAGCCATTGTGTGGTCCTCATTGCTATATGCCTGTGAAACCTGGATAGTCTACCAGTGCCATGCCAATCACTTCCTTTTAAATTGTGAAAATCACCTTGCAGGAGAAGATAACAGACACTCAACTCCTTTCTTGAGCTAAACAGTCAAGCATTCCATTACTGCAGAGAATTCACCTACCATGGCATGGTCATGTTAGAATGCCAGACATATGCTTGGCAAAAAAGCTATTTTATGGAGAACTCACACAGGGCAAGCGCTCACTGGGGGGGGGGGGGGTGCAGAAGAAACAGCATCAGGAAACCCTGAAGGTCTAATTGAAGAATGTTAGAACTGATTGCACAGCATGGGAGACACTGGCTCAGGACCACCCAGCATCCTCATTAATGAGTAGGCTGCATTCTATGAGGAAGAAAGAATTGAAGCAGTTCAAAGAAAGCATGACATCCCTAAGTTTAGAGTCCCCTCCCCAGGTGTTCACGTGAACTATTTGTGCCTGACATGTGGTAGAACATTCTGAGCTCTTATTGATTTGATCAACCACAGTTGGTAACACTGTCATTTGTCTCAGAGATAGAGATGCCATTTTGATCTTCTATAATGAAGGACAACCTTGGGTGGGGATATTGGGCAGCTTTGGGGAGAGGGAGGAGTTGATTTTTGAGCTCATGAGTTTCTGTGCATCCCTTTGGGGTCTGTAGTTCTTTCTGGTCCCTCTGACTTA
Source organism: Macrotis lagotis (assembly GCF_037893015.1). NCBI lineage: Eukaryota > Metazoa > Chordata > Mammalia > Peramelemorphia > Peramelidae > Macrotis > Macrotis lagotis. The sequence goes on from NC_133665.1 coordinate 126,171,813, forward strand.
CCCATCAAAAAGGAACAAAAAGAGATGTGCAATGCTAATACCACTTAATCTTGGTGAAGAAAAAGATTCTAGGAAGAGGTTAAATGAGAGAAGCTAGCAATCTCTAGCAAATACCTATCTAGGAAGTTAAATACTAAGGATGTAAATAGATATGTTGGTACACTAAACACTTTAAGGAAATTCCCTTTGGGTAAGATCTTCCTTGTCTGAATTGAGCTATCTTGCTCCCAGTTGAAGCACTCCCTCATTCTTTATTTTCTGATCTATTCTATGTATGCATTCTCTAATTTCTTTTTTTCACTCACTTACATAAATGGGTTTCTTTAATACTTAAATGTGTTCATTCGGGAAACTAATATAAATAAATTTGGTGGGGAAACTAGCCTTGGATTTAAAGCTTACTCCTCCCTCCCTTAAAATGTTCTAATCAGAATTTGACTTGAACTTGGAAAAAAAATCACTTCCTCTAACAGACTAATAATACTTAAGGGAGCAAATAGATATAATTCTTACCCTATACTTCCTCTTTTTGAGGACATCACAGTGACTAGGTTTCTGGCTTCAGCCTCTCATGTTCTCTCTTATGAGAAATTATGAGAGATATTCTGCCATTCCTTGAGTTATACAATGCATCCCCTTACTAGATATTAGGGGGAAAAAGCTTTACCGCATCAGACCTAGATTAGGAAAGGGAAAAAGGAAGAACTTTATACAGTGACATGACAAAAAGAATGAATCTAAATATGGTCTAACTATGTAAATGCTCTCTAATTAGATACCTAGGGTTTCAGGGAAAAAGTTTGATGAACTGGACCCCCTGTGGATAAACCAGAAAAATAACAGAAAATAAGTCATTTCAGCCCTCCTTCAATATCTAGAAAGAACAGACATATTAATTCTCCCAAAACCTATGTAAGGCTACCTTGTTTGCACTGTCATGGTGCATAGATTCTGCAGAATGAGAGTTAAAAGCACTGAGTTAAAAATATTAATAAAATGCAAAATGCTATGATAAAATGAAGCTAAAACATCATGAGTTCCAAAATTTAGTGATTTAGAAAAAGAAGCAAGAAAAGAAAAGGTGAGAAAAGAAAACACCTAAGTAACAGGCACAAAGGAATCCAGTGTATGGAAGTGGATTGAAAATGGAATTATTGAAAGACATTTACTTTGGTACACATGCAACAGAGTGGTATAGATGGAATATGGTCTAGAAAATACAAAACAATTTAGCTCAGATTCAACCATATAGATACAACACTTATAATGCCTTCAAATGTATTTGAAGTTTAGGAGAGAAATGATGAGATACAAAACACCATCCAGGAATTATCTGTGTACTGAATGTTTGCTCCTCAATAAAGAATGAAGAGCAGGATGTGTGTTGTTTGGTGAACCCAGAAAAAATAAAGGGCACAGATAGCTCTATCCTTGAGGAGAAGGCTAAAAGATAACAGGAACTCTTTTGATTATCAATGGAGAATATAAGTGTAGTGTTCCTTGAAAGGGGAGTGAAAAGGAAGTATAGAGGCAGAAGGGAAATTTAACATACAAAGAGAGGTTAGATGATTAAAGAATGTGACAGAGAAGAATTGATCTTCAAACTTGGAGAATATTGACTGGGTCAGGGTCTAAGATAACTGGTCTCTCAAATTCAGGTCTAGACCTTCAGATAATATTCCTCTCAGATCTGTGACACTCAGAGAAACAAAGACAAATGTGAAGAAGCAATGTATAAATCCAATATATCAAAAAGGGAATACAGTAAATATAAAAAATTGCATAAAAATGCAAAAAAATGCATTAAAAATTGGCCATTGGAAATGTTCAAAGGCAAAGAACATGTGTTTGCTTTGGAAATAGAGAGAACACTCTGTCTTGTAATAAAAGCATGCATTTTTAGGTCACCAATAAAGAATATGGACATCATGACCAATATTTAATCACTCCTAAGAATAATGTTCTCACAATGCGATTGAGAAAAAAGTGATATTGAGTTTATAGTCCTATATAACATAGGAAATAACAATATGAACAGCAGTTCCTTCATTTTCTCAAATTTAACATACACATACATACATATACAAATCTAGAGTAACTTAATTTAAATTATGATACCACAATACCCATATGATCTATGGATTATGTTGACCAGTCTGGATTTGTGCAATTCTATATTTATAGGGCTCCCTTAAACTGCCATCTATAAATTGTACATCACTTGGAATTCAGCTGCTTAAGTACTTACCGGGATTTAAAAAAAAAAGGAAGCTCATATTTCTTCATCTTAGTTGAATTGCACTGGCATCCTGGTTGACAGCATATTGATTTTTTACTTCTTATTAACTGTCTATTATTGTTTATTAGGTAATGCTCCATCTTATCTGCCTAAGTTGATAAATATCTACTCTCCTGCTTGTTCATTATGATTTGCTTCAGTTTCTGAGCTGTTGGCAATGAGTCATTAGCATTTCATGTTATTAAAGTACTTGACTTCCCAAGAGTCAGAAAATTCTTACTTGTGCCAGGTTCGATAAGCTAATGAGCATCCAGTTTCTTATTATTTCCTATAATTTCTTTAGGGGGGAAAGGACAGTGTGAGAGAGATTATAGGCCTTGCTCAGGTCTAACCATCGACCTGAATTTCAGTCCTTTTTTGAATATATCACTTGACTCAGCATATCTATCCCTCACAGAACCAGATAGTCTTAGAATTGGAAAGCATCTTAGTTACCATCTAGCCCAGCTGGTACCTGAATAAAACCTCTTCCTACAACACACTGGGCCAATGATCATCCAATCTCTACTAGAAGACTTCCTGAATGGTAAATATTTTGCCTCCAAGGTAGTCAATTCTGATTTTCAATAGCTATAGGTGTTTACATAGATATGCATAGAGCACTTACTGAGTAGCTTGGAAGATCCTGGTCAAGTATTGCCCTCAAGAGAAAACGCAAGAAAACTAATCATTCAAGTGCCAGATGTTTTCCCTTAGATCAAGCCTAAATTTCTTTAAATTTTCTATCTCCTACAGTTAATTCTTTCCTTAAAATTAAGAAAAAGAAGTTCCCATCTTTCTTTCACATGATAGTCCTTTAAAAGGTTGAAGAATTGTCAGAAAAATTGTTTTTAGGCTAAGTATTTATATGGATCTTATATGTTTTATAAAGTACTTTGCAAATACTACCCCATTTCATCCTCATTACAGCTGAGGGAGTTAGGTGATGTAATTATTTTCACTTTATGAAGAAATTGAGACTGAGAGAAGTTAAGTAACTAGCTTAATATAGCTAATAATTTTATAGCTAATAATAGTATTCTCTGCTCTTCATTTATCTTCCCTCTTCTCCCAATGTATCCTTCTTTATTACCTTTCCAGTTTTCTTTTCAGATCATCCCAATGTAATAGACTCACATGCAGTACATAGAGCACTGCCTTTGAAGTCAGGACCAGAGTTTGAATGCTGCCTCAGACACTTGACACTAACTGCCTGGGTAATCTTGGGCAAGTCACTTAAGCATGATTGCGTCTCATCCAGGGCCATCTCCAGTCATCCTGATCCATATCTGACCACTAGATCCAAATGGTTTCAAAGGGGAAAGTGAGTGGTGACTTAGCACAGTCCCCCCTCACTCAGATTCAGTTCATGTTCTTGTCATGACATCTCCTCCCTGCTGTCAGGGTCTTCCTCAAGAATGAAGGACAAATATTATTAATAATATTATTATTATAATGATGAAAAGGTGCTTAGTAGTTACATATACAACTTTTTCATTTAGTAATATAACCAGTTTACTTTTATTCCCTTGTGATATCTTAATCATGTTGTTTTTTATTTTCTCTTGAGTCTTATGTTTGAATTCCAATTTAACATTCAGTTCTGCTTTTGTTCCCTCAGAAATGCTTTAAACTAACCTTTTCATTAAATAATTGATTTTCACCTAATCTATTTTGGAATGAACTCAGCAGAAGAATTGAAAGAAAAGAAAGAGGGATATACTGGAAAAGGGGAAGAGAAATGAAGAAAGGAGAAAAATAACATAAAAAGGTACAATAAATATAAGTATGATTCAATTAGATTTTATTAGATTTACCATATAGGTTGTTTCTATGCTAACTCCTTTGTCTTCCAGAATATGATATTCCAAACCCTTTACCCTGTTAATAGTTCCTAAAATGTGCATGAAGCGGATTTTTAGCTTCATTGTATTTATATTATTTCTTTCTGATTGCTTGTGGTATTTTTCTCCTTGAAGTGGAACCTCTGGACATTCTCTATAGCATTCCTTAGCAGTTATCATTTTGGGATATCCTTTAAAAGGTAAATATTTCCATTTCTACTTTTTTAAATTTCATGAGAGCTGAACACTTTACCTTTATAATTCCTTAAAATATGATAGCATAGTTCTTTTTTTGAACATAACTTTCTGTTAGATCAGTAATGCTTGACTTACTTCTCCTTGGTTTGTTTTTTAGATGACTTGTTATTCCTACCATGTATTGAATATTTTCTTTCATTTTTCAGTTTTCTTATTTTCTTTATTTTTCTCTTGATGCCTTCTAAAATCCATTTGAGATATTTTGTCAAGGGTTTTTTGGGGGCAATTAATATTTATTTATTTTTTAAATTATATTAATATGTATTTGTTTTCCAATTATATACAATAGTAGTTTCTATCTATCATTTTCGATAGTTTTCAATTTTGCACTTTTTCCCTTACCCTCCCTTCTTCCCCCCTCCAACCCTACAGAAGGCAATCTGATAATTGTTACATTGCTTCCATGATATTTGTCTATCAAAATTGAATGTGTTGAGAGAAAAAAAATACCATATACTTAAGGAAAATATAAAATATTAGAGATAGCATAATTATGTAGTATGAAAGACAACTTTTTCTTAAAAAATTAAAAGTAATAGTCTTTGGTCTTTGTTTAAATTCCACAATTCTTTCTCTGGATACAGGTGATATTCCATCTCCATTGCAGATACCTCAAAATTATTCCTTATTATTGCACTGATGGAATGAGCAAGCCCATTAAGGTTGATCATCACCCTCATGTTGTTGTTAGGGTATATAATGTTGTTCTGGTTCTGCTCATTTTGCTCAGCATCAGTTCCTTCCAGGAATTACTGAATTTCCATCCCTCCTGATTTCTAATAGAAAAATAGTGTTCCGTAATGTACATTTACCACAATTTATTCAGTCATTCCTCAATTGATAGGCATCCCTTTGATTTAAATTTTTGGCAGCACAAATAGGGCTACTATGAATATTTTTGTACAAGTGTTGTTTTTACCTTTTTTCATGACCTCTTCAGGGTAAAGACCCATTAGTGGTATTGCTGGATAAAAGCGTATAAACAGTTTTATTGCCCTTTGGAAATAATTCCAAATTGTTCTCCAGAAAGGATGGATCACTTCACCACTCCACCAACAATGCATTCGTGTCCCAGATTGACCATATCCCTATCAACATTGATCATTGTCCTTTCTGGTCACATTGGCCAATCTGAGAGAATGTGAGGAGGTACCTCATAGATGCTTTAATTTGTATTTTTCTAATTAGCAATGATTTAGAGCAATTTTAGGGAAGATTTTATTTATTTTGATTTTTACAATTCTCTCCCATTCTTTCCTCCCTCCCCCCATCCCCCACAGAAGGCATTCTGTTAATCTTCACATTGTTTCCATGGTATACATTCATATAAATTGAATGTAATGAGAGAGAAATCATATCCTTAAGTAAGAAAAATAAGGTATAAGAGATAACAAAATTATATAATAAGATAACAGATTTTTTTTTCCTATTAAAGGTAATAGTCTTTGGGCTTTGTTAAAACTCCACAATTCTTTCTCTGGATATAGATGGTATTCTTCATTGCAGATATCCCCAAATTGTCCCTGGTTGTTATACTGATGGAATGAGCAAGTCCATTAAGGTTGATCATTACCCCCATGTTACAGTTAGGGTGTACAAAGTTTTTCTGGTTCTGCTCAACTCGCTCACTATTAGTTTATGCAAATCCTTCCAGGCTTCCTTGAATTCCCATCCCACCTGGTCTCTAATAGAACAATAGTTCCATGACATAAATATACCACAGTTTGCTAAGCCATTCCCCAATTGAAGGACATTCACTTAATTTCCAATTCTTTGCCACCACAAACAGGGCTGCTATGAATATATTTGTAGAAGTGATGTTTTGACTTTTTCATAATCTATTCAGGGTAGAGACCCAATAGTGGTATTGCCAGATCAAAGGGTATCCACATTTTTGTTGTCCTTTGAGCATAATTCCAAATTGCTCTCCAAGAAGGTTGGATAAGTTCACAGCTCCACCAACAATGTATTAGTGTCCCAGATTTCCCACATCCCTTCTAACATTGATCATTGTCCTTTCTGGTCATATTGGCCAGTCTGAAAGATGTGAGGTGGTATCTCAGAGATGCTTTAATTTACATTTCTATAAGTAATGATTTAGGGAAATTTTTCATATGACTATGGATTGCTTTGATCTCATCATCTGTAAATTGCTTTTGCATATCATTTGACCATTTTTCAATTGGAGAATGACTTTTATAAAACTTGACCCAGTTATCTTTATATTTTAGAAATAGTTCTTTATGAGAAATACTAGTTGTAAAAATTGTTTCCCAATTTACTACATTTCTTTTGATCTTGGTTACAGTGGTTTTGTTTGTACAAAGCTTTTTGATTAAATGTAATAAAGATTTTCTAGTTTATTTTTAATGATGTTCTCAATTTCTTCCTTGGTCATAAACTGCTTCCCTTTCGATATATTTGACAGGTAAACTACTCCTTGATCTTCTAGTTTGCCTATAATATTGTTTTTAATGTCTAAATCCTGTATCCAATTGGATCTTATCTTGGTATAGTGTGTGAGGTGTGTTGGTCTAATCTAAGGTTCTTCCATACTAGCTTCCAATTTTACCAACAGTTTTTATTGAAGAGAGAGTTTTTATCCCAAAAGCTGAAATCTTTGGATTTATGAAACAGCAGGTTACTATAATCATTTCCTGTTATTGTACCTAGTCTATTCCACTGATCCACCACTCTATTTCTTAGCCAATACCAGACAGTTTTGATGACTGATGCTTTATAATATAATTTTAGATCTGGTAAGGCTCAGCCACCTTCTTTTGTACATTTTCATTGAATCCCTGGAAATTCTTGACTTTTTATTTCTCCGTATGAATTTATGTACACATTTTTCTAATTCATTAAAGTAATTTTTTGGAATTTTGATTGGTAGGGCACTAAATAAGTAGTTTAGTTTTGGTAGAATTGTCATTTTTGTTATTTTAGCTCTACATATCCATGAACAGTTGATGCTTGCCCAGTTATTTAAATTTGAATTTATTTGTGTGAGGAGTGTTTGGTAATTGTTTTCTAAAAGTTTTTGACTTTGTTTTGGCAGGTAGACTCCCCGGTATTTTATATTGTCTGAGGTTACTTTGAATGGGATTTCTCTTTCTAGCTTTTTCTGCTGTATCTTGCTAGTCATATATAGAAATTCTGAGGATTTATGAGGGTTTATTTTATATTCTGCAACTTTGCTAAAATTGCTAATTGTTTCTAGTTATTTTTAGAGAATTTTTGGGTGTTCTCTAGGTATACCATCATGTCATCTGCAAAGAGTGAGAGTTTTGTCTCTTCTTTCCCAATTCTAATTCCTTCAATTTCTTTTTCTTCTATTATTCCTGAGGCTAACATTTCTAATACAATATTCAATAGTAGTGGTGATAATGGACATCCTTGTTTTACCCCTGATCTTATTGGGAATGCCCTTAGCCTATCCTCATTGCATATATTGTATGTTGATGATTTCAGATAGATACTGCTTATTGTACTAAGGAACAATTAATTTATTCCTACAGTCTCTAGTGTTTTTAGTTGTAATGGGTGCTGTATTTTGTCAATAGAGCAACTTTTCATATGACTATGAACAGCTTTGATTTCCACATCTGCAAATTGCCTTTGCATATATTGTGATCATTTGTCAATTGGGGAATGGCTTGTTCATATATATATTTATATATGAACTTGACTCCATTCTCTATATATTTTAGAAATGACTGCTTTGTCAGAAACACTAGTTATAAAAGTTGTTTCTAATTTACTACATTTCTTTTATCTTGGTTATAATACATTTGTTTGTTCAAAAGTCTTTTTTTATAATTTAATTTTATATTTTAATCAAAATTTTGCAGTTTGTTTGTTAATGATATTCCACATTTCTTCCATGGACATAAACTGTTTCCATAGAGTCAAGGAGCTATTAGTATTTTTGTAGCTCTTTTGGGAAGTTTTTAATTCTCATTTCATTATTTTCTTGCATTGTTCTCATTTTTTTATCCATTTCTCTCTAATTTTTATTTGTTTTTTGTAACCAATTTTCAGTAACAATAAATATCATTTAGTGATTCTTATTTGTTTCATGTTAATCTGCATCTTTTGAGGTACATTAAGATTTATTTATGTCATTCTTCTGAGTTTCTATCATAAACTTCTTGGACATCACATCAACTTTTTATGTACCTACTATTTTTTTAAGCTTTTCTTATTTTTAACCTTTTTCTCGGTTAGATTTTAAGCTAATAGATCTATTTTGTTCATCTCTGCGGGTGGAGAAGATTTCTTGCCTAATCCTTTGACTTATATGTCCTGATTTTTTTATAGCTAGATCAGAGAGACCACATAGATTTGGTGCTGAGAAGGTGGCATAACCCAGTGAGAATTCTAAGCATTACCTTCTTGCTTAGGTTCTGGTTCTCATGTAGAGTGGACCTGTAATCTGTAACAACTACAAAACTTTTCTCTTCCTTGGATCTCTATTCCTTTACAGAGATGCCAAATGGAACCTGATATATAACCTGCTACTAACACAAGTTTCATCTAAAATCTCTTTCTGGTCAAGTACTCAATCCCTTTACCATTCATGGGCATTGGACAATTCTGTTATTGTTATTGCTACTGCTTCCAAGGTATACAAACTATGCTGGTTTTGTCAGACACCATGCAAGAGAGATTATAACTCTCTGTTTTTCAAAGCTGTCCTGGTCTAGAAAAATGATACTGTGACTTTATGTTGATTTTCATCCTCAGTATTTGCTTTGATGTGCTTTGTAAAGTTGTTTAGAGAAGTATATAGGGAAAGCTTAGGAAAAAATACTCATTTCATTTAGCATCTTGGTTCAGTTCTTCCCAGATCAGATCTCTCAATTTCTGTTGATAGTGTTTTACATTTTGATTCCTCTGTGGGGTTTCTATGAAGATTCCAAAAATATTTATATTTTTCTAATCATTTTGAATATGATTTTGGTTTTGGAGAATGAGAAACAAAAACAACAATATAAAAGAGTTAATGGTTTGCATAGCTATATTTTATATCTTGTCACTTTATAATGTGCTTGTTATTAATAGATTCATTTTATTATTTAATCTTTTATTCATAGCTATAAAAATAGCTGTCTCTAAGTAAACTATATTCTCATTCAGCAAAAAGTGATCGTCAGAAAAGTTTCATTATTTATTTTGAAATACCAATCAAAATTCCCATCCTTGACAGTTTTCCTTAATGCTTACTAATTTTTATGCCTTCCCTCTATTAATTATCTGCTTTTGATCCTGTATGTAGCTTTTCTGTACACATTTTTCTGTTCATTGTCTTTTAGATTAAATGTGAGCTTCTTCTGGGTTTGGAAAGAATTTTGTCTCATTTTACATCCCTAGTTCCTGATACATAGGAGAAACTAAATAAATCTTGATTAATACATTCAGTGATTAAGAAAGATGCTCAAGTACTGGAGATACAACCATCTTTTTTTATTTTATTTTGTAATTTAAGTTTATAATTGCAGAAAATAAAAAGAAAAGCAGAAATAAACAATAGACTAAACTGATTTTGAAGAAAATATATTTTGATGTAACATGACTCACAAGAAAAGGTATATTTTGATAGTCTCCTAAAGAAGGAAGGAGGTCATCTCACAAAGAATGGGACAGGTGATTGTTCATCTGATCAAGTGATACTAATTGGGGTGGCTAGGTGGCTCAGTAGATAAATCACTGGCCTTGGAATCAGGAGTACCTGAGTTCAAATCCAGCCTCAGACATTTACTAATTACCTAGCTATGTGGCCTTAGGCAAAAAACTTAACCCCATTGCCTGGGGTCTAATTGATATTGGAATATAGCTAGACTATGGGAGAAAAATAAAATAGCCAAGAATTGCATATTAGTTGTGATTTTAAAAGACAAACCTATAGGGCATAGATGCTCAATATTTTTTAGAAGAAAGCTAAAATAAGTAATAGGGCTAGAAAAATAATTTATAGAATGCTAGAATTTATATGTGGTGAATATTCTTAAAGGTCATTTAGTACAATTCATAACAAAACAAATTTGTTTTCCATAGTCTATGATATACTATGTAAAATATTAGTTTGATAAGTACCCATCCCATTATGAATACTGAATAAAAAGGAATTCACTACTTCATATTGCAAACCATTCAATTTAAAGGTAGCTCTAATAGCTATAGGCAATTTTTTACTCTTTTCAAACCTACATATCTGTCTCTGCAATTTTTGCAATTCTCTACTAATTTTGTTTCTAGGGATAAGCAGAGAAAGTTTAATGTCTATTCTCTGACGACCCTTTAAATATCTGAAGAGAGTCATCATGATCCCTCATAAATACTCTTTTTTTGGCTAAATATCTGACATTTCCTTAAGCAATCTTCATAGAGCTTGATATTCACATTCCTCTAAATCATTGGTGACTTCCACTAATGACAATCCAAGTTATTGGTGTCATTCATAAAATAGTACTCTAGACTAAATCAGATGTGATCTGATTAAGGAGAATAAAGAACGAACTTTATCTTATATAACACTTTTAAAAAATATATAACCTAGATGTCTACCTATGAATGCATCTCTATAAAATCATTATGTGCTTGATTATACTTGCATAGTTAATGCTATAACCTTGAATTTTAAGGCAAAATGTTATATTACTTTAGCAGGATTATCAAGACTTGATGGAATAACAGTGATGACTAAAATACAATAATGGAGTGGAAGATCCATTTTCTGACACCAAATACTTCCTAGGCCTAGAAAATTTCTTCTTTCATATCTCTGCCTCCTAGTTTCCATTGCTTCCATCACACGTCTGCTAATATTTTATCTTTTCCCAGTCCTTCTTAAACTTAGTACTTTATGTTTAAGACTATATATAATTTATTTTATTTGTACAAGATATCTTTTTTATTTTCTTTGTACAAAGCTTGGAAATTGTTTTCCACATTAGATGAGGAACCCTTGAGAATAAAGACTTTTTAATTGTGATTTTATCATTTTTTTAAATTCTGTTAGCACAATAACACATAGTAGGTACTTAGTCAAATGAATGTATGCAATAGAAATAAAACTATCTTAAAGAGGAGATTAACGACTGAAAAAAGTTTGTACCTTTATTGAAGTTCTCATAGGGAGATTCCCTCCCTAAGTCAAGAAAAAAGTTACCATTTCTGAAAAGGGTATATTACTAATTAGGTGTAAAGAATTTATGTGGCTTTCCTAATATCTGGCAAACAAATATATGTTATGCATTGCAGTAATGTCTGGAGGTATGATTAAAAATGACATAGTCCCTGTATTCAAGGAATATATACTATCAAATGGGGATATTAAATGTATAACAATAACATGATAAAAATTGTGTGATTAAGGACAAAGGATAAAAAAACAAAGTTCTATGAGAAAACTGAATGAAGGGAAGTCATATTCAACTATTACTATTTATGGGTGAACTTCATCAACCCTAGGTAGTCCTTGAAGAAAAATAAAGATGTGATATATACATAAAAGGGAATGCAGTAAAGGCTTAGGGAACATCATTTTTGAGTGTATAGAGCTGGAAGAAGTCAGGATGTTATCTGGGAACAGAGAGAAGTCCAATTTGTTTTGAATGTTGAACTTATTGCATTTATTAAGATTCTTTTCATTATTTATGTAAAATCAGCTAAGTAACACAGTGAATAGAGTGCAAGACCTGAAATCAGAAAGATGCATCTTTCAGAGGTCAAAACTGGCCTCAGACACTAACTGTGTGACCCTAGGCAAGTCCCATAACTCTATTTGCCTCAGTTCCTTAACTGTAAAGTGAGTTAGAAGATGTAATGGATATGACTAAAACCAAATGACTCAATGAAAAAAAGGGAAGGAGTAGAATTAAAGTCAAATGACTTCCATCAGACTGTGAACAAGGATACTATAGGAAAGTCTTACCTGAATTTCATACAGTTCATTATTACTAAAGGATATGGAAATAGGAATAGTGTGTTTCCATGCCTTTAATACAATCATTTGTTTCTTTCTTCCTCTCACAAATTTCCATTTATTTACTTCCATAAATTTATTTCATTTAACAGTTGATTTTGGAGATCTGGATAACAATCAGCAAAACAGAGAAATTGGTACAAAAGTTATGTTAGCAGTCTAAACTCCCAAAAGGATATCTCCCTCAATTTTCCCTGTGGCTAGACAGATGGTCTGTTTCTCACTGTGCACTCAAGTTGATTACATCTTCATGACTCTCTATTTTTATTAATTTCCTGAGGTGTTAAGAATTTAAATTTGATGAAGGTATCCAGAACATTTTAAGTGACAAAGAATATTGATCTCTATTTACTCCCCTTGGTCCCCCAAAAGAGAAAGGTCTCTTATTCCTGCAGTGTCAAAAATTAATCAAAAAAATGTTTAGTACTTAGGGTAAAATGTTGTGCTAACCACTGAGTATGAAATGCAAAATTTAAACAATTTCTACCCTCAAGGATTTTTCAGCAGATATATATTATACTGGCATGAATATATCCAGATGATACCCTAAAAGAATAAATGGTAATATGGGGACGGAGGAAATAAGCAGTTGGTAGGTCAGAAAAAATTTCATGGAGGAAGTAGTACCTGAGGTAAGTTCTAAATGGAACCAGAGGTGAAGGTAAAGGGTTAGAAAATGAAGCAAAATCTCTTTTTAACTTGGTAAAGTACTTTTGATATTTGAGTTCCAATAAAAATTCTAAATGAAATTCTGTTTGGTGTAAGATAGACTCCTTGGTGAGACACTCTACTTCAAAAAATGTCAAAAACATATATTGTTGATTATTACTTAAATTCCTGAACTCCTTTAGTTGTAGTTGGGAGAACATGAAAAACTATAATAGTTAGTATATAGTATTTTTATCCCAAAGAATATTCTATATAATGGTCATAAATTGACTTTTTTAACAAGACTATTTTTTAGTCATAGGCAAATGATGGGTGACAAAGGAGGGAGATGTCATATTGTAAGTAAATGTTCAACATAAAGATCACTGGAAACTGAAGTCATTTGTGTATTGTGGTATAGTAAATACAACATAGGACTTCAAAACAGAACAAAAAAGACATGAATTTAAATCATGTCTCCACTATGTACTGTGACATGAACAAATTTGTTAAATTCTCTGGTTTTCAGTTTCTACACCTATAAAATGATTAATTTGTATTAAATGATTTCTAATATATCTTCCCACTCTGAATCTGCCATGCTATATTATTCAAGGACCAGCATTGATGAGTATAGTCATCACAGCCATTATGAAGAACTCATAGCAATACAATATCCATCGTTCGAGTGTTGAACTCAGATCACATCACACTAATCAGTGATGTCTCATTTTTAAATCACAATAAATTGATTGTGGTTAAACTATCACTCTGTTCCTCCCTCCATACCTAAAATAAACTATTTTTAATTTCTTCTATTTTTAATTCATAAAATAAATTATTTTCATAAAAGTATAGAATAAAAAGATGGCTGCATATAAAGTTGCAAATCTATTATGTACAACTTGCTAACCATTTTACATAGAATAATTTTATTATGTAAATTTCTTTTTTTTTCTTTTTCCATCCATATTCCTTTCAAAGCAATGAAAGTGTGAAAATTTTTTGCCAAGGCTCATTCAGTGAAGTTAGATGGTATCCTCCTTATATTCTTAGGCTTAAAAACAAAAAAAATTTAAACTCAGATTGCTCTACTTTAAAGAACTGTTTATAAATGTTAAAGTGCTTTATACTTTTTATCTAGGAATTGTTTTATAAAGTTAAAATAAACTTCTGAAATATAAATAAATTTTCACTAACATTAATAGATTTCTCCCTGCAACTTTTCTAATCTATAATTTTGAAGGTAGAAAAGCATCTTGCTATAGTGGGGACAGGTAGGTCTTAGAGGCAGAAAGACTTGAGTCGATGTTTTAGCTATGATACATACAAGTATGTGACCATGGTCAATTGACTAAATATCTTAGTGATTCACACTATTGTCTAACCCTCCATTGATGATGAAGATCTATCTCACTGAAATGACTCTCCTGTCTATACCACAAACTTGTTCTATTGATCATTTTAGCTTTCTTTTTTGTATTCAATCATTCCTTCTCTACAATCTTCTTCCTTTGTACTGGTGAACATTCTCTGGTCTCATCTATCCCTGAAAAGAAATGCACACACACACACACACACACACACACACACACACACACACACATTACACACAAACACAAATACAAACATACATATAGTTTCCAGAGTGGGAACTGATAATATTAAGAATCAATGGGTTAGAGAAGAGGGGGTGGAGCCAAGATGTCAGAATGAAGGCAGGAATTCCTGGAAACTCTTCTACCAAAGATTCTAAAAGCCATCAAATTATGACTCTAGTCAAAAGTTAGAGGGTCAGAGCCCACAAAAATACTGAGTGATACAATTTCCCAGTCTAAGACAACTTAGAAGTTCTGTGGGAAAGGTATGTTTCACCAGAACAGGGATTAGAAAAAGCCACTGCAATCACACCTATAGCCACAGTGCAGCACAGCTGCTCAGGCAGCAGAGGGGGTGGGTTTCAGACTCCTTGACCCTTGGATCACCAGAAGGAGTGGTGAGAGAACTCTGCCACACCAGAGTGAGTGTAGAGCAAGGGCCAGCCTCAGAGCAGCCCTGCAGTGAGAACCTGCAGGAATTGGGGAAACCAGCCTGTATCTCCAAAACACAGACCACAGATGGTAAGGTGGTTGGGGGAGAAAGCAGTGGTCTATCTGCTCTTCCTGGGGCAGGACTCAGCTATTTGCCCACATTCAAATCCGGGATGCAATTTGGGCTCCCACACCACCATAACCAAGCAGGGACTCTCCTCACAGCTCCAGGGCAAAGGTGGAACTCCTGTGGTCAGTCACATACCAAAGCACAGGCAAGAGAGTCTCTCATAAGACCTTGGAGGAATTAAGGTCCCAGTGGGGTGTCGCAAGCCCCCACCCCCAAAGCCTTGGAAGTATGGCAAATCAGTCATAGGCTGAGGAAATGAGCAAACAAAAGAAAAAGAAGAATACGACTGTGGAAAATTACTTTGACTTATGGAAGATTCAGAAGATGACAAAATTGAAGCTTTTATAACCAAAACTTCCAAGCAAAACAGAAAATGGGCTCAGGCTATGGATGAGATCAAAAAAGGCTTTGAAAAACATTGTAGGCAGAGGAAAAATTGAGAGAAGAAATAAGAGTGAGGCAGATAAATTATGAAAACCAAACAAGCAACTTGGTGAAAGAAATGCAAAACAATGAAGAAAATAATATGCTAAAAACCAGTTTAGACCAAATGGAAAAAGCAATACAAAAGGAAAATGATGAGAAGAATGCTTTAAAAAGCAGAACTGGCCAGGTGGAAAAGGAGATAAAAAAGCTCTCTGAAGAAAATAACTTCTTTAAATGCAGAATGGAAATAAAGGAGGTTGATGACTTTGCAAGAAATCAGGAAGAAATAAAACTGTTTAAAAAATAAATTAAAAGAAAATGTAAATTATATTATTGGAAAAATAGCTGACCTCAACAACATATCCAGGAGTAATAATTTTAAAATTATTGGGCTACCTGAAAGTTGTGGCTAGGTAAAGAGCCTAGACTTCATTTTTCAGAAAATAATCCAGCAAAATTGCCCTGAGAGCCTGGAAGCAGAGGGTAAAATAGAAATTGAGGGAATTTACCAGTCACCTCCTGAAAGAGGTCCCAAAAGAAAAACTTCCAGGAATAGTATAGCCAACTTCCAAACTCCCAAGTCAAAGAGAAAATACTAAAAGTTGCCAGAAACAAGTAATTCAACTACCATGGCTCTAGAGTCAGGATTACACAGGATACAGAAATCTATTTTAGCCTAGAGAAAAATGAGAAGAAAGGAAGGGAGAAGAGGGAATGGGTGGAGGGAAAGGAAGAATAGCTGATAGAAGAGAGGGAAGATTATAGGAGTGGGTACTCAGATACAACACATTTTTGAACAGGTTCAGGGTGAAAGGAGAGAAAGAATAGAATAAATGAGAGTGGGGAGGAGTAGAGTGGAGGGAAATACAGCTAGTGGTAGCAACTGTGGGGAAAATATTGGAGCAACTTCTTTGGTGAACTTATGATAAGGAAGGCAACTCATCCCAGAGACAGATCCACTGCATCTGAACACAGACTGAAGTATATTTTTTTTCTTTCTCACTGTTCTTAAGGCTTCTCATCCTTTGGTGAGATAGGGGAGTATATGTTTAAGTTTACGACAACATTATTGTAATAATATAAAATAAATAAACCAAAAAATACCTTTAAAAAGAATCAGTGGACTAGACTTTAAAAAAATCTTGTAATACAATATTAGATTTTATCAACCTAACTAAATTTTTTGTTTATGTTGTCTATTGCCTTCAAATATAATCTCCAATCTTACCCGATAATGTAAAAATGAATTATAGTTTTCTTCATCTCAAAAATGACTGAAGTGATGTTTTTGTAGTATTGACAATGTTTGAGTGAATTACCCCTCTACCACTCTGCCCTCTCAGGAAATTAGCCTCTTCATCACCTCTCTCTCTCTCTCTCTCTCTCTCTCTCTCTCTCTCTCTCTCTCTCTCTCTTTTAGGTTTTTGCAAGGCAAATGAGTAGCTTGCTCAAGACCACACAGCTAGGTAATTATTAAGTGTCTGAGGTCAGATTTCATTTCAGGGCTGGTGCTCTATCCACTGAGCCACCTAGCCACCTCCAGCTCACTCTCTTAACAGAAAATATGATCACATGATATGTTCCTAAATGTTCCTGACACTGAAATTTCCAGCTCCTATCATAATTTTCTGTCTTCCATTTATTTTTCTTGATCTTTTGAAATTTGCTCTTCATTTTTCAGTTCTTCAATTTAGCACTATTCTCCCACTCCAATACCCCTAAATGAGCTTTAATTCCTCCCTCCACAGGCTGGTAGCCTTTGTTAGCCATTACTAAGGCTACAGGCAGATATTTCCAAAAAGACATGGCTTCTATTCTTGATCTCCTTGACCTAGTTCCCTTAGTCTTCCTTTCCTTCTAAACATATCACTTGTATTCATTGCTCTTGTTGTTAATCTAAGGAATTGTGCTGAATAAAGACAACCGAAGAAATATGCTTCAGACCTATGCTGTCTTTTCTCAAGATAGTTGCTGTTTAAATTTTTTAACGTTTTCTATCACTTTCCTAGGCAAATATTCTAAATCGTCTCCTATCTCCTAAAGGTCTCCACCCCCAACCCCAGCTCCACATCAATCCATTTCTCCCAGAAGATGAAAGTATCTTCTGCTCCACTGAGAATTTTGAGGTTACTCTCTTTCATGAATCATGTCCTCATCCTCTACCAAATATTTTGTTTTTTTCTTAAATCATTTTCCTTTCTGATCCTAAAGAAAATACTTCAATTTGCTAAGTCCAATTTCTTTATTTAGATCATGAACAAACAGCCCCTGTCTTTTTCTGAAACCTTGATCCATCATTCATTTCAACTCTTTTATCTTTAATCACTCTTTCTTTATGGGTTTCTTCCTGAGGGCTTAGAAGCATCCTCTAGCATCATCTACTCTAAAAGGAAAACAAAACATAGACATTCTCTGTTCCCATAACTTTCAGGTATTCAAGCTATCATCCTGTTTCTGTCTTAAAGCTAACCACTAAATTCCTAGAAACAGCAATTTTTATTTCTATCTCTACTTCCTTATTGCCCACTCACTCTGCCTTTTATAACCTTATTCTATGCTTTATTAGACTACTAAAACTGTTCTAAGATCATCAAGTAAGTTGCTTTCCTATTCCCAACCATTAGAATACACATCTTCAGTTTAGCCATATCTCAGAAGCTTGTTTTCCATTCTTATTCTCTTTGAACTTCCTGTTTTATTTGTGAGGTATGCTAATGGTTCCATAATCAATCAAAAACAGCATTGGCAAAAATATTTTCCATTTTTTATACATGCATATATCCATGCATATTCACAAGAGGGATATGGATATCTGTATGGAAAAATAAGTTAATAGCCTAAAACTCAAACAGAATCAGATTCCTGAGGATGCGCTACTAGCCTAGAAAACACAACTTATCATTTTTGTTTTATTATAGTTTTATTTATTTTTGTGAAAGAGTTATTGATTTTGTTTAATGTGGTTTAGGTTGGAAGTCTTAAGGGCCACATTGTAGATTGGTCACAAGCTTATACCTGTGGCATAAGATATCCATAAAACATGATGGCACATAAGTGATTCTAATTTTGCTTGGAGGCATTGTTGAAAATACATATAGATTTGTAAGGAGAAGAAAACCAAATAACAATAAATAGGCCCCACAAATGATTCAATGGAAATATATACTTAACTCTGGGGAAGGGGGGACAGAGGGGATAAGAGTAGCATGTTACGTTTTTAGGAGAAAAGCCAATTGTTTAGAAGGGCAAACTCTGTAGAAGAAAGAAATAGATTAACAGGCATTAACCAAAAAACCTCTGGGTACTTCAGTGGATAGAGAACTGGGTCCAGAGTCAAGAAGATTTAAGTGCAAATCATTCTTAAACGTTTACTAGATAAGTCACCTGGGCAAGTTTTTTAGTGGATGTTATCTTAATCTACTGATAAGTAAATGGCAAATTATTTTCATATCTTTCACAATAAAACTCTAAGGGAAATATGACTCAAGGAGTCATGAAGAGCATTACAATAAGCCCACAGTCCCCTATTCTATCAACATAACATAAGCAAATTTAGGAGAGTGTTCCATACCATTTTAAACACTTTTGATTTATAAAGGACCATATAGGATATTAATTTAAACTTCCATGTTTTATAGGTGCTGAAATTGTACCTGTAAGGGATGGACTAAATAAAATCTGAGCAAGCTAGGACTTGTTTCTTTAATCCTTAATTTGTATTCTATATTGTAGTTTGGAAGGAAGGTAAGAGGGAGGGAGGGGAAAAAAAGAAATAAGTGATAAAGTGAAGAAAGAAGGAATTGAGAAAATAAAAGTAAAAAGAGAAGGAAAGAGGAAGAAGGGTGGAATGAAGGTTGAAGGAGATGAGAAATAAAGGGAGGGAGGGAGAATGGAAAAAAGGGAAAGAAGGAAGAAATGAAATCTGTAGGAGAGGAGAAAGAAAAGGTTAAGTGACTTGCCCAAGGTCTCAAAGATAAATAATTAAGTGTTTGAGGCCTGATTTGGATTCAGGTCCTCCTGACACTAGGGCTGGTAATCTATCCGCACCATTTGACTGTTGCTCTGCTTGACTTTCTTAGTAGAGTCAGGAGGCACAGTGGAAAAATCACTGAGATAAATTTCAACCTCAGATTTTTACTAGTTGATATCTAGAACTGTTCAATTAATCTTTTTTTTTGCCTCAGTCCCTTCATCTATAAAAATGAAGATAATATCATCTACCTCCCAAAGTTGTGTAAGTAGCATAAGATATTTCTAATGCACTTTGAAAACCTTTAAGCAACAAGTAAATAGGAACATTTTGCTGTTGTTGGTGTTATTAATAGGAGCCTGGAGACAAAGACATTCAAATTTTAATGGCATATCATAAAAAGTAAAGGGACAGATGGAGGCAAGACTAGCTTTTATAGAGTCTGTACTAGTGACTATTCAGTAAAGGAGCACTAAAAATATGTTATTTGTGAAAGAATATGTCATTCTCTTACCCAAACTGAATGGTAACATGGTAAATAAAATTATGTCATTAATCTTAAATTTTTTTGATTATAGGAGTACAATTTTATTGAAATATTCCATAAAAGAAAAATGATATTAGGAAAGTCTTAAACCATGTCCAACTTTAGTTTTTATCTCTATAGAGATTAAAATCAGTTGATTTCTATGGTATCTTACAAATCCAAATTCTAAACTATACAATTCTGTATTCTTCCCAAATCTGAGTTGTTATTAAGTTTAAATGTAACCTGTTATTCAGATAATTAAAAGAATGAATGAACACAAAAATAAATACAATGTTGTCCTTCTAATGAAAGGAAATATAAAAATAACTGTAAATATACAGATTTTAAAATAAACACATATATCTTGCAATAATTCATACATATGTGTATATTATTCTTAAATATCAAGAAGTTCTTATTTTGGGTGAGCTACCAATAGTGGGAATTTCCTTTTATCAGAGCCAAGTATGGCAGTGGACTGTTGTTTTATGGTAGGTTGAGATGAATTGTGCTGTACATAAAATTTATCATATTTATCAAGTAATTTATCAAAATGAGATGGGGAAAGGATGCAATTTTGAAGTAAAAATAAAACCCTGATTGTGGATCCACTGAATCATATGATGTTTATTAAGTCATACAATCTTTTGAGACTTAATTTCATCTGCTATAAAATGGGATGAATAACTATTAGTCTGTCTAAATTAAAAGATTGTAATGAAGGTTAAGTGAAATATAAACAAAAACAGCATGTTTTTCACTATTATCTATGTGAATTTGAATTATAATTTTTTTCCTGGGTTTTTTTTCTGTTTTGACTGTCATCTGTGGTTTTAAGGGTATATGATGACTTCTGACTTGATGATGTTATTTTTGCTCTTTAGAGACTGAATAGCCTGGAGCACTGGGGGATTATGAAAAATATTCATGTTTCCAAGGATAGTATTTGTCATGAAATAAACTCAAATCTCTTTTTTCCTAGGGTTGCTCATCCAGCTCTTATGCTACAGTTTATAATATTAATTAGTGTGATTTGGACATAGAATTTTATTAACATGATTGAGAGAAAAAAAGTTCAAAAGGAGTTATCATGAAGAATTGTTTTTAATGAGTATTTAAGGTGTCTCACTTTCAGATAAGGATAATATGTACTATTCCCCTTGTAATTTGTTATAATACTGAAGGGAATATGCGATTTAAATTTAATATGTGATCATCAAAACTTTCCAAGCTCAGAAAATCTCCATTTGTACTTTACTCTTCCTTCAACTTAGAGTTTCTGTGGTAGTGAACATAATAATAGAAGAAACCCAGAGCCAAAAATTCTATCAAGCATCATATAAAAATAATCATGGTCATGAATGTTAAGATGTGAGCATTTCAGATTTAAGGTGATTGGTCCATCACTGATGCTCATGTTTCTTTAATGGTTTTTCTTTGTATGGTTATTATTTTTTCCTTTTTTGTGATGTTGATTCCTAAGTTTGTTTGGGTTTTTTTTTTGAACAAATGACTTTTTACAGAAATTTTATTGTAGTCTATTTCTAAATCAGTATGTAATCATCTCATATTATTTGTATCCTTGGTCAAAGTAAATTAATTTATTGAATCTTCCTAAAGGAATAAATAGGGACATCTATGTGGTACAGAGAATAAAGCATGGGCTCTGGAGGTTGGAGGACCTGAGTTCCCTGGGCAAGTCATTTAATCCCATTGTCCCACTAAAACCAAAAAAAAGCAACAAATACATGAGATATTTCTAAATTCTTTCATAATGCAGAACATATTCAGTATGATCTGATTATCTCTTATAGCAACATATACAATAACAGATCTACAACCAGGATAAGGTAAACAGATCTCTGATCCAGGACACCAGCAGTGAGAGAACACTAAAAACACTTTAGCCTTTTTTTTCCTCAGAAATAATTTACCATAGTTAAGACTAGTGAATAATTACGCTTTTCTCATTCTATTTGTGCTCCAGGTTTCTAACTGAATTTTCTTCTAAGATCTTTGTTAGTTTTAGGCTTCTTTACTTTTATTTTTCCTATCACTTTCTGCCTTCTTAATTTTACAAGTTTACCAACTGAAACTTCAAAGTGGTCTCAGCTTTTAATAGAATTGGGGAATTCACATTTTTACTAGTAACCAATTTTAGTCCAAATAACACCTGTGTTGATGAGAATGACCTTAGCTAGATACCAATCCTTTTTGGGTCAGGGCAGGTTTAACCCTACCTTGTGGCTTCACACTTGATCCCTTTTGAAATAAATTTTATTTATTTAAAGCAATGGGATTAAGTGACTTGCCCAAGGTCACACAGCTAAGTAATTTTAAATGGCTGAGTTCTGATTTGAATTCAGCATCTCCTGACTCCAGGTTCTCTATTCACTGTGCACCCTTCTCCCCAATTTCTTTAAATCTATGGCCACCTGAAGTCTAGCATTTCTGTCTAGCATTTTTGGTAATGGTGGAGAAAGAAAAGGAAGGGTATTATGGGAAGATTTTCTCTTTTCTTGGGTTCCCTGACATAGTTATGCTTCTACCACTGTATAGCCTAGTCCCTCTTCGATGCAATCTTCCTGAGAAGAGATGAGATCTACTGCTTGTTGCAACAGGACATTAGTGAATGATTAGAGGGAGTGTTTGTCAGAAGACTTTGTGAGGAAGATAATTAAGGAGCAAGTCCCAAGCACAAGCTGTTGGGTCACATTATACACCCTGATGAATTGTGGAAGACCTATGATTTAGAAGAGATACTAATTAATATTGATGATGATAATAGTAATAATAATAATAATAATCATAATCATAATCATAACTGGAATTTATATATCTTTCTTATTGTGTTTTGCAAGGCAATGGGGTTAAATGACAAACAGCTAAGTAAATATTAAGTGTTTGAAGTCACATTTGAGCTCATGGCCCCCTGATTCCATGACCAGTGCTGTCCACTGTGTCACCTAACTGCCTCTGTATAACCCTTTATAAAACTTAAGCACATTACAAATATGATGTCAATTTATTCTTACACCCACCCCAAGAGAAGATACTATTATTTCCACTTTGCAGAAAGGAATACTGACACAGGAAAAGATCTAATGATTCGCAAGGTTACATAGTTATTGTCTAAGGTGAGATTTGAAATTCAAGTTTTTCTGATGTCAGTGCTCTGTCAATTCTTTTGCTTAGCTGAAGTTATCCCAAATGGTTTATTCATTTCTATTATTCTCCAGGCAATTCATTAGACTACTAACTGGTTGGACTTCTTGCTTTCATATTTGAAGGAAAGAGTGGCAATTGTTACATTTAACAAAGACACTTCTCACAGTTTGATTCCTAAAAGTATCAGTCCCAGCATATGGGAAGTTATTTTTCTGAATCCTATGTAGGCTATAATTTTCATATGGCTTAACTAAAATGCAAATAATAAAGAGATTTTGATAGATTTGCTCATAATTTTGCCATTCTTTCTTCAAGAGAGACTTTGATTACATCCCAGAGGTACACAGTGAAAGGGGCAATGATGCTACTTATACTGCTCTCTTTATAGAGAGGAGGTTGGATTAAAAGTTTATCTGTCTTCCTCCCTGCCCCCTCCAACATTGATTGTCTCTATCTACTACCCACTGTCATATAGAACAGAAGAAATCTTGAAATGTTTAATCCTATGTGCGTGCACACACACAGACACACACAAAAAAACCACACAAGACAAAAATATATCCCCTGTTTACACTGAAAGCCAACACTTTGAAATTTCTCATGCAAATGATCATAAAAATTCAGATCTTTCATTTCTTCTGTTTTTAGTCATATAGTAATTCTTCTCTCCTCACCTCCATTATTGTTATGAGTGGAAAATATATTGCTGTTAAAAGAATGTATAGCTCAAATAAGGTATATTAAAAATGCAAATCTAGAAGCATCTTTCATGCATCTGAAAATTTAAAAAAAGGAAATTTATCAGTCCATGAGAGGCAAACAATAAGAAGGAAAAATGAAAGGAAGATTATTAGATATTATGTAAACAACTTGTCTATCAGATTTTATACAACTTACTTTTTGTACAGTAGCAAAGTTTTATAATTACTATGAAATTGGTTTATCAAAAGCATCAGCCTAAAGAGAATCTATTGAGTTTAACACTTTTATTCCTTCATATAAATTAGGGATTAATGATTTTTTTATTGAATTGAATTGAAATATGCCCATATCTCATCTACTTTGATAGAATCACAGGATTGTAAAGAGGACCTGGGACTTGGAGGATCAGCTGCCACATTTCTCTCTACATTTGATAGATTGAAAAACTGAGATTTAGAGAGAGAAAATAACTTGCCTTCAAAAACTATCTGGTTCATGATGATGCTGAGGCTACACCCCTGGCGACCTAGGTGTCAGGCTAATGTTAGTTTCAAAAACAATAATGCTTATCCAGGATTTATAAAGTATGAGCTATATTCAGGATAATGTACTAGGCTTTGGGGAAAGACAAAATAAAATAACATTCGGCCATAAAAAATACAAAGTGAAGATAAAAAAATTGCAAAATAATTGTGAAGAAGTGTGATATAAGGAAACTACTGCAGTCTAATAATTCTCATGAACATATTGCAAAATAACTTGCTACCATTAAAAGACAGGAGGAACCACATTTTTATGTCATGGAATAATGAGGTGAATCACTTCTTAAAATCTTTTTATTCAAATTCTAGACCATAGATCTATAGTTGAAAGAAAATTCAGAATTCATCTAGTACAGGATCTTCATTTTACAGATACAGAAACTGAGGCATGCAGAGATTAAATGACTTTCCCAAGTACATAAAGTACATGAAGGACAGGGCTCAGATGCATCCTCATGAAATCCACATTCATTGCTCCAAGTTGAACACTTCACCATATTTTATTTGATTATGCGTATTTTACAAGAGTTATGTTTTCTTCCTAATGATACTGAAATAGAAGAGATATAAATTAGGTTGCCATTCATTAAATCAACTAGTAAATGGAGGCTAATGGGAGAATTCCATAGATTTCCCCAAAACTACTAAACTCTAAAAGGAAATTTCTCCAGAATTAATATGAAAATAATGATGCTTTTTGTTATAAAACAATTTTTTCTTTTTTATTAGAGAAAAGTATAAACATTGAAAAAAGATGGCATGTTATGTAAAGAATTATATGCAGAGCTAAGAAATATACTTTCAGATCCCATTTTGTCTTTGACACTTAGTAGCTATGTGATCATGAACAAATTCCCTAGGTTCCATTCCTCAGGCAATTTTGTGGGTGATAGAGGTGGGGCAAGGAGAGTTCTACTATGAAAAATTCAGAATAATTCAGGAGAACTGGACCTAAAAACAGAGAATTCAAGTTCTAATCCTGATTCTGTTACTACTTATGTGACTGTACATTTTTTGTTTTCAATCTAACCTCAATTTCCTTATCTGACTCTATGGTGTCTAAGATCACTTCCAGTTCAAAAACGATTATTGTCTGAATAGAAGTGTTTAATTTTGTATTGTTGCACATTGCTACTATACTGGAAGCTGTCTTATACTGATGAATCTTAGATCTATCAAAACTAATATATTAGTATATTTTGTGAGACGATATCACTGATCATTTTATGTGCCATTTTGAGACACACTGCACTGGGAATGCTTCAAGGTGTGGGCATCTTATGTTGTAACAAACTGACCTGGACCCTTTGGCCTGGCCTCCCACCAGCTCACAGCTTGTTCATTGCAATTCAGTGCTTTCATATGTTAATGCAATGGCCTCCTCCATACCAGAATCATAACCCCAAGTTAATTGGACATAAAGTTAAATGCAAACTCTACTTTGTAGCAGTCTTGCCCTTTGAGTGAATGACAAAGCTCCAGGAGTTCATGACCAGACTCAGCAGGATCAAGAATTTAGATAACTTGGATTACTTTGTTGTGTAATTGAAAATACAAGCATTTTTCAGAGAATTACAGAATTTTAGCATCAGAACGCATCTCAGTTGTCATCAAATCCAAACTGCATCTACAGAAAATTCCCCTTTATAACATATCTAATGAGTGTTCATCCTTTCTTTGAAGAACTCCAGTAGGAAGAAATGACCATATATTGAGATAGAGTTCAACTTTATAAAACACATTTCCTGTCATAAAGCCTATCAAATTCTTTGTCCCTTGTATAGATTGCTCCTAGTTCTGATTTTCATAGTTTAACTGAACAAATTTAATCTGTATTCCTTAAGACAACCAACTAATGATCTCCAGATATACTACATCTAAAAAATATTCAGAGTCCTTTTTACCCCATATTAAACAGTATTGATGTTCTTGATTTTTATCACCTAGCTATAATTAAAGATTCCCCATATTTCTAGTTACTATCCTATAAACACACTTCATTTTTTCAGTGAACTTACCACAGAAAATATTTAGAAATTTACTAATATTATTTTTGACTGATGTACAGCAATGAAAAATATGTCCATTTTATTGAAATTTTTCTTGTTCAAAAACACTTAGATAATTTGTTTTATATGACTATGCCCATTTTATAAGGTTTTTTTTGTTTTTCCTAATGAGATTAGAGTAGGAGAGATATAAAGTAGATTATTATCCACTAAAAATGTTAAATAAAATAAATCATCTACATATTGTAAAATATACAAATCATTTTCATAAAACATCTGATTCTTAGTTTGCTTGTTCTTTATTTCCTGATAAACTTGAAGATTTAAGTATTAACCAGGGTCATTCACATAGAAGGTGTTTAATAAGTAATGATTAATTTGGAATTAAAGAAATGTATTATAAAACAACTGGAGCTGTCATGACCACATATCACGTACACTTCCTCTTCACATAATGATGTAAAATCTTGTAACTTGGAATCTAGTTGAATTATGGTAGAACAAAACATTATTGTAAAGCAATTTGTAACTTTAAGTAAATCTCACTTCTCTGTGTCGCTGTTTCCTCAAAGTGAAAGCATTGAATTATATAATCTCTAATTTCCCTTCTTATTGAAGATCTAAGATCATACAGTCTTATTTAAACTTAGGAGACTTGGGGTGTGATCCTGGATTTTTGATTTACTGTCTGAACGACCTCAAGCTAATCCTTTCATTGTCTTGACCCTCATTTTGCTCAAATCTAAATTAAAGGTATTGGAGTGAATGACCTCTAAGGTCTATTTTTTCAACTTCCTTTAAAAAAAATAATGAAAAAAATGATTCTGTGATACTATAAGAAAATCGGAAAATCTTTAGGTCTTTTCAAGGTCTTCAAAGTAATGTATTTGCTTCCCATTTTCCTGACCATTATTTGGAGAATGTTTGTATTGGAATATTGTGACTTGTAGATATCTTTTAAATTAAATTGGCCATGCTTAGCTCACTTTCTTATTTATATTTTTTGTTAATGAAGCCTGTCTTCATTTGCTTTTGCAAAAATTATTAGCTGCCTTCCAGTAGCTTAGCCATTCAGCCATATCCTATCTTATCTAATTGTTAAAAAATACTCTTTCAATGCTTCTAAGCACATTATTTACTGAGTGAAGCATACATTGGGATAAAACTACTGGTCAAAACTTATAGAAAAAAAAAAATTATTCCCTCCATGCTTCTTCCCCCAAACAATTTCTGAGGCAAAGTGAGTCCTTACTATTTGGTGAGTTAGAGTTTAAGCCTGAAAACTGGCAAAAAAAAGACATTCTCAGAAGGAATAAATAAGTGCATGAAAATGTTATGATTCTTAATGAGGAAAATATATTCTTCACATTCAATTTTTATTATCCCATTTAATATCAAAAAGGGGCACTTATAGAATTGAGAATAGGCATCTCACCAAAGTAAAATGTTATTAGTCAATCAAATGAGCATTTTTGATTTACCATCTCTGTTCTAAAAGTAGATTTTTTTCAGATAGTATAATCAGATAGAACAATAAACATTTATTAAGCAACTACTATGTGTTAACCACTGTGCTAGGGATCTCACTCCTCTGGGTCTACGTTTCCTCAAAGTGAAAACATTGAATTAGATGATCTTTAAGGTCCCTTCTATTGAAGACTAAGATCCTAGGGATGCAAAAAGAACCAAAGATAGACTGTCCTCAAGAAACTTACAATCTAATAAGAGTTAAAAATACAAATAAAATATACAAAGCAAAATATAGTTAGGATAAGTATAAAATAATTAACAATAGGAATTATGTGAGGTTGGAAACCATTTCTTTCTGAAAGTAGAAAGAGAAGGAAGAGCATTCTAGACTTGATAAATAGAGAAAATGTATGGAGTCTAGAGATATTGTCTTGTTTGTGGATCAGTAGGAAGCCAGTGCTACTGGATCAAAAAGAAATATATGGCAGTAAGTTTCAAGAACATTGGAGGGGATAAGATTATGAAGGGCTTTGAATATCAAGCAGAGTATTTTAGATTTGACCTTGGAGGCAACAAGAAGTCACTGTAGTTGTATGTGTGTCTGTGTTCTGTGTGTCCGTGTATCTGTCTGTGTCTGTGTGTTATAACTGGACCTGTACTTTAAGAAAAATCAGTATAGAGGTTGAATTAAACAGGGATTGGAGTGGGAATAGATTTGAAGAAAGCAGACCTGTAGGTTGTTTTAATAATCAAGAGGTGTTGGGATGAGGGCATGCACTAGGGCAGCAGTGTCAGCATAGAGAAGGGAGCATATTCAAGAGATGCTGCATGGGCTGATAGGTGGTGGAGTATGTAGAATATCAGCCCTAGAGTCAGGAGGTTCTGAGTTCAAAGCTAGAATCAGTCACTTATAGAATTACATAGCTGTGTGACCTTGGGAAAGTCACTAACCCCATATCCTTGCAAAAACCAAGAGAGAGAGAGAGAGAGAGAGAGAGAGAGAGAGAGAGAGAGAGAGAGATGCTTCAAAGGTAGAACTGATAAACACTGGCAGTTGATTGGATATGAAGAGTGTGTTGAGAGATAGTGAGGAATCCAGGAAACCTCCTAGGATGTGAGAATGAAGGACTAAGAATATGGTGATGGCCTAATACAGTAAAAGACAAAGAGGAAAACAAAAAGCCATTAAAGTAAAGATATCTATTTATGAACAACAAAGTCCAAGAACAAGAGATAGAAAGAGAAACTCCATTTAAAATAACTCTATACAGCATTAAATACTTGAGAATCCTAAAACAAACCCAGAAACTCTATGAACATAATTATAAAGCTCTCCTCACCCAAATAAAGTCAGATCAGATAACTGGAAAAATGTCAAATGATCATGGTTAAATCGAGCTATTATAATAAAAATGACAATTCTACCCTAATTGAATCATTTTTCAGCATCATACAAATCAATCTACCAAATAACTACTTTACCAAGTTAGAAAAAATATTAACAAAATTGAGCTGGAGGAACATAAAAAGCAAGAATAGCAAGTGAACTGATGAAAAACAAACTGTAAAGGAAGGTGCTCTAGTTCTATAAGATCTAAAACTAAACCATATAGCAGCAGTTATCAAAAAGAAAATGCAGTAAATGAGTATAGAAATCTACTATTTGTCAAACCCAAAGACATAAGCCTTTGGGATAAGAATTCACTATTTGATAAAAATTGTTGGGGAAAACTGGAAAATAGTATGGCAAAAACCAGGCCCACATAGATCCACATCTCATACCCTATACCAAAATAAGATCAAAATGGATACAGACATAAAGAGTGATACCATAGATAAATTAATAGACCAATACTCCATCTATTGGATCTATGGAAAAGGGATAAATTTATGACCAAACAAGAATTAGAGCACATTATAAACAGCAAAATGAATTATTTGGACTATATTAAATTGAAAAGTTTTTGACTAATCAAATCAATGCTACCATAATTAGAAGAAAAGTAGAAAGCTGGGAAACCAGGAGTTTTGATAAATTTATAAGGTCACAAGTAATTTCCCAATTGATAAATGGTCAAAGGATATGAACAGATAGTATAATCATATGAAAAAATGCTCCAAATCACTATCAATTAGTGAAATGCAAACTACAACAACCATGAGGTATCATCTAACTTCTATTAGACAAGCCAAGGTGAGAAAAAGGGAAGATGATCAATGTTGGAGAGGTTGTAGGAGGATTGGGACATTGATGCATTGCTGGTGGAGTTGTGGACAAATCCAACATTTCTGGAGAGCAATATGGAACTATGCCCAAAGAGTAATAAAACTGTTCATACCTTTTGACACAAAAATTCCAATTTTGCGATTATATCCAGAAGAAATTGTAAAAAAATAAGAAAAGTCCTACATGTTCCAAAACATTCATAGCAGCTCTTTTTTGTACTGGCAATGAATTGGAAATTGAAGGGATGCTCATCAATTGGGGAATGGCTAAACAAGTTTTGATACTTGAATACTATGGAATAGTATTGTTCTATAAGAAACAATAAATGGTCAAACTCTAGAGAAGCATTAAGGGATCTGATGCTGAGTGAAGGGAATAGAGCCAACAGAACAATGTACACATCAGCAACATTATGAGATGAGCAATCTTGATGAAAGTAACTGCTCTAGATATTCCAGAGAACTGGACCGGTAATGATCTATATTATATATCCAACCAGAAGAAGAAAAGCAAAACAAAACAAAACACACAGAAAAAAAGCACTTCTACTAAATGTGATGAACAACTTATGAAAATTTTCTCATATATCTTTTCCCCTTAATCCTAATTCCTCATGTCAAAAATTAATAATTTGTAAATATGTTTGACAAAATAAGTATGTAAAATGCTAACTGGAATATTTCCTACTGAGGGAAAGGGTGTGGGAAGGAAGGGTGGAGGGAAATTTTGGAACTTGGAAATATGCCTGTATAGATGTATGAAAATGAAAAAAAAAGAAAAGACAATGATTTTGATTTATGACATTCAATCCAAGATGATCTCTACCAGACATTCAATCCAAGAAGAGTGAAAGGCAGTTGGAGGTACAAGTTTAGGGGTAAGCAAAATGTTTGGTGTGGGATAAGTAGATTTGAAATTCATTAGCAAAATGATGGTTGCTAAATAATATGGAAATTAATGAGATCTCCAAATAATATAGTGGGAGAAGGAAAGAAAGTGTATGATCTCAGAAATATCTCTGATTGGAGGGTATGATTTTGAAGAAAAAACAATGAAGGAGTGGTCAAACTCTTAGGAAGAGAATCAGGAAAAATTAGTATCTTAAAATCCTAGAGAATATCAAAGAGGAGAGAGGTCAATGAAAGTGGGAATTGAGAAAAATCTATTGAATATATCAACTAAGAGATCATTAGTAATTTTTTAAAGAGGAACATTGTTTCAATTTTTGTTTGGAATAATGAGATGAAAAGGTAGATTTTTTTAAAGCTTAAGAGAAAAATGAGATGAGTTGTATTATCTACAAAGGACAGGAGAGATACTTGAAATTAGTAAATAAGAAAAGAAGAAATGATAAACAATGAATCAGACCTAATAAGCAAGCAATGTAGATAAAGATAAAAATGATATATATCATGATGACTAGGTGGTACAGTGGATAGAGCACCAGCCCTGGAGTCAAGAGTACATGAGTTCCAATCTGATCTCAGATACTTAATAATTTCCTAGCTGTGAACTTGAGCAAGACACTTAACCCCATTGCCTTTCAAAAACAAACAAACAAACAACCCAAAAAAATTATTATATATACAAGTTGGGATAAAGAAAAGGTAGTGGCACACGTGTATAGGAGAGATAAGTTAAACAAAAAGTAGAAAATCAAGAAGTTCTTAGCCAATTTAAGGTGTGAGAGATTATTTCCTAGTGAAGTAGAGATGAATCTAAATCGGCTCTGTGGAGGAGTATAAAAATCTACCCAATCACAGAATTTGATTGACCAAAAAAGATTGTAAATAATGCCAGTAGCATGACAGAATATCAAAGAAAATAATAGCATCTCAATAAATTGGAAAAATATTAAATTCATCTCTCAGAAAAATATTAAAAATCAGGACCATTGATACATCACAAGAATCTCTGAATTCAGCAACATTTGTTAAATAATAATTTCTTTTAAACTACTCATCTCTGTAGAACATATGATCAGTTTTCAATAATCAGTTAATCAATAAAAGTATTAAATATCTGCTAAGTTCCAAGTATTGGAATGATCTCTAGTCAAGCAGATAAATTAGAATAGAGTGAAACAATGAGAACTATCATTATTCATAGGGTGCTTCAAGCTTAAAATATGTTTAAAACCTTTATATAGCACATTTTTTTCTTATTCCAAATACTATATTTGGGATAACTCCTTTCCAAACATTAAAAAAGTCTAAAATTTACAAAACACATCCATATGTGTGTATATGTAATTATATATATGATATATATATATATATATATCCTTTTAATAGCATTTGTTAAGTGCCTACTATGTTAACCCAAGGAAAATATAAAGACATTTTTCTACTCAAGAAACCCATAGCTTAATGTAGGCAACATCATGTGAATATTAATATACATTGCAATATATACAGAATAAATTGGATATAATAATTAACAAAAGGAAAGAATCATTTTTAAGGGACATCTTTAAATGTATCTTGAAGTGAGAAGATGGATTAAAAAATTCTAGCTAACGGAAATAAGCAGTGAAAATGCTATTAGTAGAGAAATGAAACATCTTGTGTAAGGAACAAGAACCCTAGCATCACTGGATTAGAGTTTCTAGTAAAGTATCTGTAGAAATTATGTTATTCTGCTGAACTGCTTTGTTCTATCATTCTCATTTTCTAAGTAGTTCATAGTGACAAAAAAATGAACAAAAGTTGGGACAATTCACAACTAGTTAAGTTAGAAAATGGGATGAAGATAGATAGGAAACACTTGTTGCTATAATAATCACATGTAGAGGAAACAAATGGCCTTTGTTGCTTTTATGTTTTTATATTTATCAGTTAAGCCTCTTTGAAGCTTTCTTCATTTTTTAACACTGAGCATCGACAACTTTAGACTCTCAGTTTTCAGAAGGAAACTAAGGGATGAAAACTGAAAAGGAGAGCTGGAAATGAGCAAGCCCCATGACTATGTGGCTAATACACAATGACCTTATATCCTAGGACATTAAAGCAGAAAAAGTTAGACCCAGATTGCTGTGGTTCTATAGACAACTCTTGCATGTATATGAATTCTAACTACTCGAATGACCCCGAGGAAGTCCCTTCCTTTCTCTGAGGCCACTGCCTTATGTGAAAATAACAAGTCAACATATTGCTGATGCATTCTGTCTTATCTTTGTATTTTCACTTTGCCTAGAAAGAGTAATTCCGTCATATTGGATTTCAGACAGATGGGCAATGACATCAGATTTGGAATAGTAGGGGATTTTTAAGGTAAAAGGAGAAACATATTAGCACCTTGCTAATTGAAACTGTCATTCTGCCTCTCCAACTACACATAGAATCTGAAAATGCCCAGACTTGCTCTGCCTTTTAAATGGCAAGAATTCCCCTAAACAGTTTCCCTGAGTAAAGAGAAGGCAAAAAGGCATAACAGCTGTGTACCTGCTAGTGGAACTGACTTATTACCAAGAAGTTCAAGCTTCTCACCTCGATAGAATGAAAAAAGATCCCCTGAAGTTTACTGTGAGAGGGAAAACAAAAACAAACAAACCTGTGGACTTCCTGCTTAGGGCAACTGCAAGAAAACTGAACCTTCCTGCCACTAAGGGATGGACAACAGTAATCTAAGAAAGATCACATAGATAGTATATTTGACATGAGTTCACTGTTTTTATCTTACTTTGATTTACTTTCAATATTCTGATAAGTGTTTGGGACAATATGTTTTATAAGTGACCAAAGGAAGCACAAGGGGTGCTTACTGTGATGGAGATGGTAAGTCATATTCTCTCTGGTTTATCAACATCTACTTCTAAACAAACAGAAGAATCTATGACAGTGTTAATGGAAAGATAGAAACACAAAATTCACAATGACGGACTACTAAACTTGTAAGAAATTAGAGACATTGTTTTTGATGCCCTAGAGTAATTTCTGATGCTAAGTAGCAAACATGAAAGATGAGTGTTTGTTATTGAATAGGATCTGATCACAAGTACCAATCACACATCATCAGTCATATTTAAAATGATGGCGTATAATTAGATTAACTCTAAAATCCATTTTAATTCTGAACCTATGATTACATTTCAACTCTAGGAATCAAAACTTACAAAAATCCCATGAGGTGGATAATAAAAATGCTATTTCCTGTGTTTTATACATATAGAAGGGAAAGGTGAAAAATGAAGTGATTTATTCAAGGTCATATCACTGAAAGTTTCATAATTTAGCTCAAATCATCTGACTCTTAACCTCCTTGAAAAGTAATTAAAAAGAAAAACTTTTGAATCTTAAGAATTAATTTCAATGGGAATATTCAAGATATTTCCATAAACTCTTTGATTGAGCTATTCCCTTCCACTATATAGATGATTAACATTTGTGCCTTTCCATATCATTGTTCAGTTGTCCATATTCTTTTAAAAGTTTGCCATAGTGTTGAAGGTTTTTCTCTCCTCTTCCATCAGCAAAGTATCATTGGAGCCCTCTGATGCTATGAGACAAATGTTCAAAAGCAAAGGTTAATTAGTCTTTTCCCTCACAGAGGTTCTAATGTAACCAAAATAGTTTAAGAGTGGGTGACAGAAAACTAAATCCCATTGAATAAGTAGCCTGGTAGGAGCTATGGTTACTAGAGTTTGTGGGTAATTTTTTTCCAGGAAATATGTAAAGTTTTTGGCAAGCTCCAAACAGAATTTCAATAAAAAATTAATAATTTGTCATTGGTATTTTAAATTCATCTATAGATATTTTAAACCAATTTATTTGTCAAGTTTAAGCATTTCTGTCTTTCTTTACATTATCTTCCCACTATGTACTCATATCATTATCATGTATTTTTGCACTAGTTACTCCCTGTCAATCAATCAATAATCATAAATGAATAAATGGAGAATGTCTATTATGAAAAGTTTTTACATAAAATAATTATAGTGAAAATTAGTAAAGAGAGAGTTATCTGAGAAAAATCTTGGCAACAAAGTTGTCTAATACTCTCTATTTTTTTAATTTTTATTTTTTATTAAAGATATTATTTGAGTTTTACAATTTTCCCCCCAATTTTACTTCCATCCCCCCCACCCCCCCACAGAAAGCAATCTGTCAGTCTTTACTTTGTTTCCATGTCATACATTAGTCCATATAGAGTGTGATGAATTATATTCTTAAGGAAAAGACAAGAAGACTAAGAGGTAATAAGATCAGACAATAAGATATGTTTTTTTTCTAAATTAAAGGGAATAGTCCTTGAAATTTGTTCAAACTCCACAGCTCTGATTGTTGTCCTGAGTGAGTCCTTCAAGGTTGAACATCACCCCCATGTTGCTGTTAAGTGATAGAGTGTTTTTCTGGTTCTGCTCATCTCACTCAGCATCAATTCATGTAAATCCCTCCAGGCTTCCCTGAAATCCCATCCCTCATGGTTTCTAATAGAACAATAGTGTTCCATGACATACATATACCATAGTTTGCTAAGCCATTCCCCAACTGAAGGACATTTACTTGATTTCCAATTCTTTGCCACCACAAACAGGGCTGCTATAAATATTTTTGGACAAGTGATGTTTTTACCCTTTTTCACCATCTTTTCAGGGTATAGACCCAGTAGTGGTATTGCTGGGTCAAAGGGTATGCTCATTTTTGTTGGCCTTTGGGCATAGTTCCAAATTTCTCTCCAGAAAGGATAGATGAGTTCACAGCTCCACCAAAAGTATAATAGTGTCCCAGATTTCCCACAACCCTTCCAGCAATGATCATTATCCTTTCTGGTCATATTGGCCAATCTGAGAGGTGTGATGAGGTGGTACCTCAGAGAAGCTTTAATTTACATTTTTCTAATAATTAATGATTTAGAGCAATTTTCATATGGCTATGGATTGCTTTTATCTCCTCATCTGTAAATTGCCTTTGCATATTCTTTGACCATTTGTCAATTGGGGAATGGCTTTTTGTTTTAAAAATATGACTCAGTTCTCTATATATCTAAGAAATGAGTCCTTTGTCAGAATCATTAGTTGTAAAGATTATTTCCCAATTTATTAAATTTCTTTTGATCTTGGTTACAGTGGTTTTATCTGTGCAAAAGCTTTTTAATTTAATGCAATTGAAATCATCTAGTTGGTTTTTGGTGATGTTCTCCAACTCTTCCTTTGTCATAAACTGCTCCCCTTTCCATAGATCTGACAGGTAGACTAGTCCTTGATCTTCTAATTTGCTTATAGCTAATACTATCTTAAGGACAGCATCACATATTAGTTAAACAATATGACCGAGTCACCAAGATTACTTCAGGTTTTACCTCTTTCTTCTAGTATGGTGCAATCTCAAGCAATATTGAAATATGCATTTTGGAATACATAGTACAAAGTTATGGTTTAATCCATCATAGACTACCACAAATTCAGCTGTTAAATTTAAGAATCAAAATGGATGAAATGACTTAGACAGTTCATTCTGAGTTTCAGTCATAACAATAAGGAAACACTTTTTTTTTACCTTATGCTAAAGAGTGTCATTAAAATGTTCAAATCCAAACTATGAAGCCGTTATAGGCAACATAATAATGAGCTTGTCAGATGTTCTTTTTTATTACATATAGAATGAAGAAAGGGGTTTGTTGGATGGAAGATTAGAGTAGCTTTAGGAGAGGTCACAATGCTCATTATTTGGCGATTACAGTGTCTGTAAACATCAAGTAGTTGACTGAGGATTGCTACAACCATTTCATCATGGACTTGAAATTCCAGAAACAAAAGAAATGCTTTTCTCTTTCACATCACTTACCTCAATGATCATTTAAGCATAAAATTAGAGAAAGGAGGATAAAATCAAAGACATGTCAACTGCTAAATGCATGCTAATGAAATCACTACCTTCTGCATGCACTTTTTGCATAAAATTGTCTCTCGTTCTTAAAATAGCTTTCCCACTACAGTTCTTCTGACATTATTCTTTCATTAAATCATCACCTATTTAATTGTATCCTATTGATGGTAGCAATCTATTGATGCTCTATTTTCTTTTTTATCAAGTAAAAGGTCACATTAACTGAAACCTGCTATTAAGTAAATAGCAAAGAAATTGAAAGCAGTAATAAGAGTCTTCAACTATATGAACGAGGTTGATGATGGAATGAAGTTACAAATATAATTTTAAAAGAAGGTAATGAAATACAAAAATATTATATTAGTTTGAGAAAATATGACAAGTAAAATTCTATTGCATCATCAGTAAAAGTTATTCATTTTTTTGCCCCTTTCAAAAAAATTTTCATTTTGTGTCCAGTAGGGAAATTATTATTTTGTGATAAAGAATTGTTTAGATTTAAAATCAGAGTTTTAACTAGAAATTATTATAGCCATGAAAATTTACTTGGGTAAGGGACCATAGCATTTGTGCAAAAGACAGCTGAACAGAATTCATAGACTAATATAGTTCTCAAGAAAGTGGACAGTGTATTAAAGGGATCCTGGGGATTAACTTAAGGATAATTGTGCTTCTTGGCATCAATACTGGTAGACAACCAAGAGAAGAAGTAGTATATGAAAAATTGCTGTAGAATGAAATTCTCTCTCCTACTTCACAACTATTGATGTCCTATTGCAAAAGTCAGCTGTTTCCCTTTTGCTAAATACTTTCTCAAATTAGTGAACTATGTTGACATACCTCCATGTATCTGAAAAAAACAAAATTCCTAATTTTGTTAATAGATAAAAATTTTTTTGATAAAGCATAAAATTCACTCATGCTAACAATTCTGAAAAATATAGGTAAACCAGAATTATTTTCATGTATATCTATTGCCAAAGTTTAAGAGGGGAAAATACTGAAAATAAAGAGTAATTCAATAAAATTAATAAGTGGAAGAATTTCATATAAGATATAATAGATATACATACACATATATACATAAATATGTAAGTATGTAAATGAAATAAAACAAAAATTAAGATAGATAAGAAAACAAACCCAGACAAATTTCTACATATATGAAATGCATATTAAAAATAACAATAACATATCTAACTAAAGAATACTGAAATAAAATTTAGAAGGTTTTAGTGATTTTTTAAAAAACTGTGGATTTATGAAATAAAAACTGAAAATTCACGTGAATAAATAAACATATACATCTACAAATCTACATCTCTCTATGGGTATGTTTGTGTGTGTGTGTGTGTGTGTGTGTGTGTGTGTGTGTGTGTGTGTGTGTGTAATGTATATATTTTGCTACAACTAAAAATATAAATACAATCAGTGGAACAAATGTGCTCTGCTTCATACTTACAGACAGGGCTATTTGTATCTTCCCCTTGGGATTCTATTCATCCTAAAAGTTTGAGGGTCTATTTTCTATTATGCCATTGGCTCAAGTCCCAAAGACTGCATTCCCACTAATATTAGTTGGTAGTGACTAGTTCCCCAATACCACTTAACCATTTATCCTCAATTATTTTATAGGAAAAAAAAGATATTTACTTTTCATTTATATTTCAAGAACAAACTCTTTTCTCTTAAAAACTTAGGGAACTTGAAAGAGGAAACTTAAATCTACTTTAGTTTATACATAATGATGATCTCACCAGCATCTTTTTACAACTACAATTGGAATGGATCCTTAAGATTTCTGGAGGCTTGTAAACAGCTCATACTTTCCCTTTAAATTAAAAAGAAAAAAAAAAGATCATATGACCTTGACTTGGAGAAGATCCCCAAGGTCTTTCTCCTTATTGTATAATCTTTCACAATCAACAAAATTTTCAAGCATTTAGAAGAGGTAAAAGAATGAGTTGAAAGGAATTAGACTAAGTAAGCCAGGGCTTTTTGAAACGCCTTTACTTTTTTCTTTAGTCAATTAAAAAAAAAGCAAAAAGTAAACTTCCCTTAAACATGCTTTTAGCAAATCAGAATCTGTTATAGAATGTCTTCTCATTTCCTACAGTCCTTCCAAGGCACTTCCTTTCTACCTAGAGGTAGGTTGAAGGCAGTTTAAGCTAAAATTTTCAATGTGAGAATTCATACCTTGGCAATCTGGAAAGGACTACAAATCAGGATTTTCTTCATCCTTCTATAAATTTTCAAAACATGAAAAAGTATTAGAGAAAATA
Source organism: Macrotis lagotis (assembly GCF_037893015.1). Taxonomy (NCBI): domain Eukaryota; kingdom Metazoa; phylum Chordata; class Mammalia; order Peramelemorphia; family Peramelidae; genus Macrotis; species Macrotis lagotis. The sequence continues at coordinate 126,211,140 of NC_133665.1, forward strand.
TTAAGAAAGTCAATTAAATTGAAAAATATTCCAGAGGTATTTGAATGGGCAGGGGGCAGTGCACAGATCACTGTTAAACATTCACCAGTATATTTGGCTGGTGCAATAAGATTGCACATCAATATAATTTTCTTGAATGCAAGGAATTAAAGCAAGATGATCATTATATATTTTTCAATTCCCTATTTCAAAGGTATAGTTTAAAAAATTATTGTCATTTAACTAAATAAGGGATCTCATAATGCTACTGCTTTAATGCCTTCATGTTTCTGTGATTAAGCAAGTGCCCAGTTTGCAATGTAATAAACAACAAATATGGAATGTGAAACCAGATCTTCTCATTCTAAAGGCTAAACTCCTTTGCTTATACAGTATTGCTTTGAACAATGACCAATCTGAGTCAGTGTCAGAGATGCAAAGATAATTCAACATGAGAAAAAGAAATTCAAATAAATCATCATAAATAAATTAAAATTTCACAAGATATAATCTATAGCTATAGAGACAGAAAAAATATTTTAACAAAAAATGTTAAGACTAAAGAGACTCAAAAGAATATATTAAATATTATTGTATACACATATATGGAATGAAATAACTTCTAAGGTTTCCCAAATGCTAATATTTGATATATAAACTACATATTATTATATTACTGTTTAGTGTTATAGTTATATATAAAATACACATTATATATTATATAATTATATAATGTACCATGAATAGCATTATCATTGCTTACTATTGGAAAATTCTAAAAACTTCCCATCAAATTCTGGAAGAAAGGGGAAAGGTCATCTGCCCACTATTATTAGAAACATTGAAATAAATTAAATGATAACACTATGCTGAGAAAGAAATTAAAGACCTAAATTTTGAAAAAAGGGATATCATTATCTCTATATACTGATGACATATTCATTTGCTTATATAAACCTAGAGAATCAGAAAGGAAATTAAGAAAATATATAACTTTATTAAAATAATACTTTATACAAAATTAATCCACAAACATAAACTGCCTTTCTGCATAGCAATAACAAGATCCATGATTTAATACCAGAAGGAGATGTTAAATTGAAAATAGCTATTAAATATATAAAATGAGGTTTAGAGAAGATGAGGTTTAGAAAAGTTATTTTCTCAGGCTCATATAGTAGGTAAATATCAAAAACAAGATTCTAATTGAGTTCTTTCTCTGAATCATGTTCAAAAAGGGAATTCGATGCATCTTGACAGTCATTAAAATATTTCTTTTCACATGTTTGGTTTAGTTATACATGTTTAAACTAAATTGGACTGCTTTCTGTAGGGGAAGAGGGAAGGGAAGAAGGGAAAGAGAAAAATATGAATTTCAAAAACTTACAAAAATAATTATTGAAAACTATTTTTGCATGCAGTTGGGAAAATAAATTATTTTAAAATTTTTTTCTCCTCAAAATGCAAATAATAATAGTGCCTATCTCACAGAATTGAGGCCAAGATTAAGTGATAACAACATTTAAAACACTTTGCAATTTTAAAAACCATTGCATATGCATAAATATTAGTTCATTGTTGTTTCTCAGAACACATATTGTCAGAGGTGTTTGAAAATGATGAAGATGAAAAGAAGTATTTAAAAATTATAATGATTCATATTTATTCTATAAAAATAATTAAGGCAGCTAGATGACAAAATGGATAGAGCACTGACCTTGGAGTCAGGAGTTCAAATCTGGCCCCAGATACTTGCCACTTACTAGCCATATAATATTGGGTAAGTCACTTAGCACTGATTGATTCTCATCCAGGCCACCTTCAGTTGTCCTGATTCAGAGATAGCTCTGAAGGAGAAAATGAGACTGGTGACTTAGCACAGCATCCCACTACTCAAATCCAATTCATGTGCTTGTCATGGCATCACCTCCTTGATCTCATAGTCTTCTTCACTAATAAAGGGCAAATATCATCATCATGAAAATATTCAAGACTATTGACACAAAAAAATGGTACATCCTTTTAGAAAAGCAACATGGAACAAGTTCCCTTTAGATACAAAGAAAATTTCACAAAATATCACAAACCAATTAAAAATACATTTGAGGGGGCAGCTAGGTGGTACAATGGATAGAGCATCAGCCCTTGAGACAGGAGGACCTGAGTTCAAAATTCAACCTCAGACACTTAATAATTGCCTAGGTGTGCAACCTTGGGCAAGTCACTTTAACCCTATTTCCTTAAATGAATAAAGAAAATTTAAAAATACACTCAAAATTTCCTTAAAAACAATCAGGTATAAAAGTTTTCATCAATGAGCTATAATTTTTTAAAAGCTGGTTTCTTCTTATAACTGAAAAGTAAGATACTTCCTTTTGTAAAATTTCTCAGCTTTTGTACTTAGACAGCTCATGTATAATTTCACACACCAAACAGATTCACTGACTATAGGACAAATAATTTGAATAGCTAAATTGGATCTATTTACATGTTCATGGAAGAACATTCCCATATTCATGAACTCTGAAATCTCTATCTTATCAGAGTCTTTTGTCATAATACAACTTCTTCTGCCTTGCACCCTCTAATTCTTTTCTTCATTTTAATCATGACTTTCAATCCCTCATCATACCCCCATTCTTTCCCAGTTCAGCCATTCTGCATTAGCTATACACTTCTCCTTTCCCCTGTCTTGAGTCTTGACAAACCAGCTTAACTCTCCACTATTCTCTCAAATCTTTTGCTCCCTTATGATAGCACAGATCAAGTCCTGTCAGTTCTCAACAGTGGATTTTTCCATTGCTTTGCTCCTTGCATTTACTCAAAAAGATGGAGAAAATGTTGTTTCATTTATTTTTTTAACTGTTATTCCACTAATCACAATTTACCCAAATTTTTAAAATTGTTTTAACCTTATAGAGTTTCTTCACTCTCAAATCTTTTAGCTGAGAAGTTTGCTTCATTTTTCTCTGAAAATCAAAGATAAAGCAATTTTCAAGAACTCCCTACTCTCATCTCATATCACTTTTCAACCTTTACTGGCCAATCTTCTCTGTCCTCTTTGCTGGATTTTCATCCAAATCTTTCCTTTTATCATTGGGTGCTCCCCCCTTAAGTTTTTTTTTTGTTGGGGACCCTCATCAATTGATATACAATTTATCTTGATAATCTAATCAATTCCCAACCATTTGACCATTCTACCTTTGAAGGTAGATTTTTTTTTCTAACCCTATTCTCTTTCCTGACTTCCATTTCAAACAACCAAGTGCTTATTAGACATCTCAAATGAGATATCCTGTAGACATGTTTAATTCAACATGTCAAAAGCCAAACACATCATTCCTACATAATCCCCTTTCTAATTTCTTCATTTCTATGGAGGGTACAACCATTCTCTCAGGCACCCATGCTCTAAGTCTAGGTGTTTTTCCAATCTACTCTTTCTTGGTACCTCATCAATCATATCCAATATTCTACAAGATCTTATCAATTCTATCTTTTCAAGATCTTCTGAATGTGTTCCTTTCTTCTCTCGGACACTAAAACTACTATAGTAAGGCTCTCATTATCTCAACTCTGGGCTATTGTAGTACCTGCAGGTTAGTTTAGTTGACAGGAGTCACTCCCCATAATAGTCTATTCACATTCAGATGCCAGTAATTTTCCTAAAGTACAAATCTGAAAATGTCACCCCTTACTCACTTTCCATGCTTTCAGGAAATCCCAGTAACTCCCTATTGTCTAGCAGCTATTATGAAATCAAATAAAACCACATTCCTTTGGGACACACATTAACTTGAAAAAGTAGAAATTAACATTATGTACATTTATTTGTATTTATATTCCCATTATTAAATACTTTCCAATTATAGTTTTCCTGGTTCTGGCTATACTGGGACTTTTGTGGTTTTCTGGGAAAAGCTTGAAGCTTCTGTCCTACAAGATCAGTTTGACTTTCTTCAGTTTGACTTTCAAAGTCCTTAAATTATTTACTTCTTCCCCCTTTTCTATTTCCCTTATACCTTCACACACACACACACACACACACACACACACACACACACACAGTGACAGACACTGTCCTCCTTTTCTTCAAATGAGACCCTCTATATCATCACTGTACTGCATTTTCACCAACTCTCCCCCAGCATGAAACTCTTTCAGTCTTCAACATTTTTTGAGATTAATAGCACCAGGACAGCAAACAAAGAACACTTTCTTTTAATACTACCAGATGTCATTCAGTCAGAAAAGGTGATTTCAATTCATTGTAGAACTCTCAAAATAATCTTCTCCTGTTTTGTGGGCTTCGGTTCCCAGTTAACCATGTTTAATCTATCTTTCCTAGTGTGTAAATATTTTTCTTTTGTAGAGAAAATAGAACCAAGATAAGAGTTTAGAAATTCTACTTTGGGTCCCTTGTCCATTATAATTTTCCCATACACTCTGGACAGTAGTCTTATCTCTTTCTTGTTCCATCTCTGGCTCCCAACATAGTTTTAAAAGGCTCTCATTGTTATTATCACTATTTCTCACAAAAATTCATTCTCAGCATCAGTGCATCTAACATTCTTAAAGGACCATATTACTGTTATGCATTTGTCCTAAAAAAATATGCCTTTGCTTCTTTCTTCTTTTTTGAGTTGTTTACGGAAATCAAACTTATTCAATAAATTCCTAGTTCTTCCAAACTAACGTCTTTCTTTTCATTTCTTAAACAAGGAATGCATTTATTGCTTCTATTTTCACATCACTATTTCACATTATTTCCAGGTCCTTCTCCCAGGCCCAAGGGTTGATGGGAAGACTCTCCCAGGAAAGCCCCCTGTCCCAGGCTAACCTGGCCCAGTCCAGCAAGGCCACTGTGCAGTGTCCAAGAAGGAAGGCAGCTGATCCATTCTGAAAAGGGGGTTTTGTCAGGTGGGGTAAGGATGGTGGAGGGACCCAGGAAAGTCAAATTCTGGACTGTGATGGGGCTCAGAGAGAGAGGGCTGGAGCTGCTAACTTCCCCCTTTAGAAATAAAAATAGCTTCTTTTTTTGAGTCTTTCTTTTTGTATTAATTTAAAATCAGACTGTGGTCCCTTACTATGTTAAGGTTTCAGATGGAAGGAGAGATTGGAGCTCACTTGGAAAGGAGAGGAGAAAGGAAGCTTCCACTCTTGCCCCTCCTCCCCTATAAAGAATGTTCTTTTTCAACATCTTTTGTAGGAGGTGAGGAAACCACAAGCCAACCTCATAAGCAGGAAAAGGGAAGCTCATCTCCAACAGGAAACTCTACTGTGACCCTGTCTTCCACCTCTTCACCCAGTCTTCACTCAAGGGCTCAGGCCCAACCCAAAAGGGGTTGGGGAAGAGATGGAGAGACAATGAGAATTGGTCCAGGGCAAGGCTATGGATGGGAGGGGATGGGAAGATTCTTACTTCACAATCCCCCAACCCCATAGACACCCTTTTGAGAAGCCCTCAGCTGAAGAGAGAAGGATAGAGGGGTGAAGAAGACTCCTTCCCCATCTACCCTGACTTCCAGGCCTGAAAAACTTGACTCTCTTCAGCCTCCTTTACTCAGGAGATGAGACACTCAAACACAGAGAACTGTAGAACATCATCAATATTGGAAGGCAGACCTCAAACAGCCAGTTCTGGCCTCCTCATCTGACAAATAGAAAAGCTGAGGCTTGTCCAAGGCCACAGGGTGAGTCAAAGAGAGAGTTCAGATAGGAACAAAATTTCCCAAGATAAGACAAAAATCAGAGAGCAGAAGGGGGTGATGATAATGAAAGGGGTTGGATAAGGGAGGGGAGGGGAACATGGGAGGGCCCTCGGCCTCAATACCCTTCCTCTTCCCTATAATAGTGGTACTCAGGGGGCTCCGCAGAGCTAGGGCTGTCACCTGGCCCCATCCCTGGCCCATCTCTGGTGGGACCTTGGGGACAGTATTTGGGATCATAGATCTGTCGCCCCAGCCCGAACACCTGCCCACTTTGGTTGGCACCTTGGGTGTAACCCATCTGCAGAGACATGGAGGTGTTATCACACTTGTCTGTGCCCATCTTGGTGTCATAGATATGTCGCCTGGTACCTGGGGCTGTCATGCCAACCTGACTGGCACATTTGTTGGTCCCCATCTGCAAGCTGATAGTTGAGTGGTCCATTGGGGCCAGGATCTGGTGCTTAGGGTCATACGGGTGTCTTCAGGTACCATAGGCTGTCATACCTGACTGGCTGGCACATTTATTGGTGCCCATCTGGAGGCCAATAACACACTGCCCGGCCTTCAATTTGGCATCATCAAAGTTTTGTTCTTGTTTCTCTGAGTACTTGACCCTAATGTCCACACCACTCTGTAGTTTGTCTTGGCCTTGCCAGCCAGAGCCAGAAGTGATACTTGAACCTGAGTCATATTTCCACTTTCAAAGAGGTCATTGGCTTCAAAGAGATGCACAGGGTTCATGCCATAGTTAACCATGGCCTTGATGAAATTGGAGAGATTTTCCAGCTGGTGCCATTTCTGTTGTGAGCGATTAATCTTGGGCACAGAGCCAGGCTGTAATTTGTTCATGAGAGTGCATAGGATGATGCCATCTTTGAGTCCCTTCTGGAAGTCTGGCCAATGCTGAGTTATGTGAGACCCTCGATCCAGCCCTTCAACTCACCTTCCACTTGTGGATCGTACTTGGAGTGGAGTCGGTTCTTGACTTCGGTGGACAGGCCGTAGGACGGGCCCTTGTTGAACTGAGTGGAGCTCATGGCGTGGTCGGGGAGGCCTGGGGCGGCTGGACGGGACCGAGCCCAAACTAACATCTTTAAACATTTTTCTTCCATCATCATTTGGGTAACAGGCTTTCACTGTGCTAGTAGCATGTTTGAAAAGACATGTTTCCTTCCTGAGACTAAAAGAGACAGTGTTTTTGTGCATAAGATAAAAAAAGTAGAGGAACTAAAGCTAAGCCTAGATTCTACTCTCCCTATCTTTTAGGGCACAACTGTGATAGACAGGTTTAGTAAAGGGAAAGCTTGAGCCTAATTAAAAACTATCCATATGAAAAGGAAAGGGCCCTAAACGAAACATTACACATGAAAATTGTTAGGTATCCAAATATGAAAATGACAAGTCTTTGCTTTAGATGCATTCTTCCAGAATAGCCTATACTGTCCTGGGGGAAAGTAGCAAAAATGATCTGAATGAGCAACACAGAGATTGACTTTGATCAGAGGTTCTTTACCTGATGTTTTCTATGGAGCCTGATTCCAATGATATAGTCTAGGTTCTCTATTAGAATAAGATAGGCTACTCATTGGCCTGTCAACAGTTGATAGAAAGGAAAGGAAATGCACATTCAGCCAAGATAGACAATGGGGCTATCTGAGAGATCCAGTCAGTTAGATGACACAGAGTATAAAATGCATGACTTGAAGGCAGGAAGATCTGAGTTCAACTCTGGCCTTGGATACTTACTATTTTTACAAGTCACATAACTTCTATTTGACTAAGTTTTCTCAACTGTAAAAAGGGGATAATAATGGTTGCTTATATTTTAGGGATTTGTGAGGATCAAATGATATGATAAGCACAGTAGCTGCCTGGAAAATAGAAAACACTAAACAAATGTCATTTATTTATTTATTATCTACAACTTCAGATAAAATGATTCCTCTTTTTTCTGTTCATCTATGTGAACAGAAAAATAAAGGAATGTGTAATTATATAAATGATCTTTTAATTTTATGTGTCTAAATTTAGAATAGAACTAGAAATTAAAAAAAACAAAACAAGTTCTCAGAGTCATTTATCATGATACTGTAAACTTAACCATCAAGGTTTTCTGTTCATTTGTTTGCTTACTTTGCATTGTTTTGTTTTTGTGGTAAGTACAAAAGTCCTGAATCTATTTTTCTTGCAATCTCTGGAACCAGTTTGAGTATGCTGTCAGAATCCTTGTTGAGTTGGCTTCCTAATGGATTTATAATGCCTGTTTGGTAGAAGATTAAAGGTAAAAGAGGAAGGTAAAAATATGATTGACTGTTCTGTCTTATTTGATTTCTTTTGAATAATTAATTTTGTTGTTTTTTGTGAGGCAAATGGGTTTAAAATAACTTGTCCAAGGTCTCACAGCTAAGTAAATATTAAATGTCTGAGGCCAGATTTGAACTCAGGTCCTCTTGACCCCAGGGCCAGATCTTTATCCACTGCACCACCAAAATGCCCTAACTTTTGAATAATTTGATGTTTTGCATTATGAATCCTAAGGGATTCAGTAATACATAGTCAATGAATGTAATAATGAATTAAAGGAAGCTCAGTAGGATGGAGATGAAAGTCAAGATTTGATTGGTTAAGCCACACACAAAGCTTAATGCAATGTGAAAGGGCAATACCACATACAAAGGGGAGGAGAAATAAAGAAGCTGTGGGATTCACTTATCTTAGAACCCAGCTTCCTACTAATGCCAAATGATTCTTTCACCAGGTGAGAAGGAGGACTTGTTTGATAGCATGCAGCTTTGACTACTGAATAGTTCTGTCAGGCAAAGGACCCTATGTCCCCAAGAAGTTATTATCTTGTTAATTTCATTCTTAAACAATCTTGTTTTGTAGAATTTTCTACCACTGGATTCTATCAATTCTTTTTTGCTGAAATCGTTGCCATCTATTCTTTCAAAACTGATAGTATAAATCAGTTAATGTCCAGATTTCCTCTCCTCATCATTCAATAATCCCTTCCTTCCAAGAATCCTGTTATTTCCTACAGCCTATTGCTTCAGTGAAACCTTAACTGATAAGTTCAGTTGCCATAATAATTTCCTTTCTCTGAATTTGTATTGCAGACAAATTCAGTACCCATGTTTTCAGGCCTAAATTGAACAGAACTGGATGTTTTATTTCAAATTGCTCAGCAAGATTAAAAGATTCTTTAGGAAAAGGCTCATCTATTCCACTTTTTTTCTTCCTAAAAACAGTCAATAAGACCATTCTCAGAATATCCACTCAATAAATAATTCTTAATCAAATACATGATTTACAAAGCTAATGAAAATTGATGAAGTCATGTGGCTTAAATAATCACTAACAGCTCTTTTTCTCCCCTTTTTATAATATAGGTATGTGGACTTCTGTGTTATTTGAAGCATTGCTTTATTTTACATTTTAAACCTTTGAATAACTTGTATGAAAGTAATATAGACTCTATCAGTGTTTACATTTGAAATTGACATCAAATTTTGTCATTATTAAATATTTCCACATCTTTGCTTGAACATAGATTTTAATTGGTAATGATGGATATTGAATTCATATTAAATTAGTATTAAATGTTCATCTAGGGCGGCTAGATGGCACAGTGGATAGAGCACCAGCCCTGGAGTCAGGAGTTCCTGAGTTCAAATCTGGCCTCAGACATGTATAATTACCTAGCTGTGTGGCCTTGGGCAAGTCACTTAACCCCATTGCCTTGTAAAAAAAAACAACTAAAAAAATGTTAATCTGTTTTATAATTGAAAATGAATGCCAAGTTACTGCTAATTGATGTTTCTAATTGGGATGGGAAGGGGAAAGAGAGATGAATTGGGCAGATAACCTATAAATTTCCTTCTGTGTGTAAGATAAGACACAATAAGAGAAATGAGGCACAACTATTAAATACAAAATTAAACAAGGAACAAAAAAAGTCAATAAACATTTTAAGTGCCATCTTACAAACCATGTACTAAACCAAGTGATGAAATATACAACTTAATAGGAAATCATCTCTGTGGAAATATGGACTAGCTTAAATCTCCTCTTTAAACATTATTCTAGTCAAATTGAACTACAAGATATTCCTCGCACCTGATATTCTGTCTATATTCTCTTTGCATTTGCAAAAGCTAAAAATGTTTTCCTCCTGTGAATTAGTTTGTTCTTATATTAGAGAAGAGGCATGGGGTAGGGAATATCTGAGTTCAAATCCAACCTCAAAAACATACTATGTGACCCTTCTCATTATCAATTTGCTCAACTATAAAGTGTGGATTATAACAGTGGCTACCTCATAGAATTGTTGTGAGGATCAAATGAGATTTTTGGAAATTAGTTATCACAGTCTGGGATGTACTAGGCACTACAAAAATGCTTTTTTCCTTTCTATTTCTAACATCTATCTCCAATAATCATTGGTTTCCTTAAAGGATTAGCTTCACTTTCATGTCCTCATTGAAATTTCACTTGAAACTCTACTCTGTCCTCTCAATTTCCTAGGATTGTTTCCTCAAATTGTATTCTACCTATTTGTTACCATGTTTTATCATTTCAGTACAATATATAAGACTTTTAAAGGCAGAAATTTTTTTATTTCTTATTCACTCTAAGTAGCAGTGTTGTCTATTTCATCTTAGGTGCTAAACAAACCTCTGTTAAATAGAATGTTATTTAAATTATATTGTCTAAGTTATTTCAATTTCAAATCCATGCCTTTAGCCATATCCATATCCTTATCTATACCTTCATCTACATCTAAATCCATATATCTATATCTTTATCATATTTATATATGAATATTTATATGGAGAGATATCTATGTATTTTATATATCTATATAGATTTAGAGACCATATTTAATATCACTATCATATATGTACATATAAGTACATATATAAACAAATATGTTTATATATGTATGTAACATATGTGTGTTTATGTGTTTATTTACATGTACAAGTATGCAACTATTTATCTATACAACAATATAAACATGAATATGCATGGGGATGATAAGGGAGACAAAAATCATCCCACCATAAATAAACTATTGAAAGAATAAAGCTTAATCACAAGAAAGGAAGATAACTCAATAATTTGAGGAGGGCGATCTAGGAAAAGAGGTATGTCTATGTCATGTTCTGGAGTACAAGTCAATAATATAAATAAAGGAATAATTCATTTTTAGTGAAGATAAACTTTAAGGATGATACAAAATATTAGAGATAGAGAAAAAAGAAAACATTTTAAGCCCACTAATGAGTATATGTGAGTGCATATAAAACTATGGTTTTTCATAAGATTTGAATTTTGATCTAAATGTCTATATTGTTAAGAAAAATTATTTTGATTATGCATTAAATATTCTCTTTTCAATCAGTGCTCATGTGTTTTTGCATGATATTATAATGTGACTATGTAAAATGGAATTGAAATAATTATCTGCAATTAAATTTATACTAATTACTGGCATTTATCAGATTACTAATGAGCCATGTGAAAAAGATTATATACCCCATGTAATTTTCTGGGACTGTAATTGCTTCTTTGGAGAATATGTGCTAAGAACAGCCTGAGACTTTGGAGAGTAGGGGGAGGCATGAATGAGACATATGTCATTAGCCTTTTAACCTTTCCCAGTCAGTTCCATAATTCTATTTTGCATAGAACAGAATACCCAAATATTGAGGATTAAGAATAGTTTCCATACCACAGATTAAATCAAATATTTTTTTCCAATTCTAGAAATACTATTCTGAGTATTATTTGTATCAGTCAGGGAAATAGGAAAAAGACTAGGCTTAAAATGGTATCACAAGCCTGAAACTAGTTGAATTGGAAGATTCAGAAGGAGAGGGAATTCAAAGAATAGATGCGTTAATATTTTTTTTTAGTTTTTTTTTCAAGGCAATGGGGTTAAGTGGCTTGCTCAAGGCAACACAACACGGTAATTATTAAGTGTCCGAGGCCAGATTTGAACTCAGGTACTCCTGACTCCAGAGCCGGTGCTCTATACACTGCGCCACCTAGCCACCCCGATGCATTAGTTTTTACTAACCTGTGAGAAGGTTGAGATGGGAAAATGTTTTATAGCCATTTTCTGAAGTTGGCACCTGAAAGAGTTTTGTCACTATAAATTAAGAAAACTGACTTCCCAAAGAAGAGAAAGAGATGTAGCGCTCTCTTAAAATATTATATGTCAACTGAAGACTGTAACTGAGGTTAAGTTAGAAGTTGAACACTAGTAGAAGCAACTACAGACCTTTCCTAAAGGGATGATGTAATTCCTCCCTCTCCACAGTATTAGTGTTCATTGAAATATTCGAGTAACAGAGCTATTGCTCTTCCCTGTGAGAGAAAAGTTTATTAACTAAGTATCCCCAGTGAATAAAGGACTAAATATTAGGTGACCCTTGAAATAGCTAAAAACTGACTGATGGGCAGCTAGGTGGTAGAATGAATAGAGCACTGTCCCTGGAATTAGGAGTACCTGAGACCAAATCCCATCTCAGACACTTAATCATTGCCTAACTGCATGACCTTGGACAAGTCACTTAATCCCATTGCCTTAAATAAATTTTAATAAATAATGGAAAAAATTGACTGAGAGGAGACATGCTAAGATGACCAGAAGATATTAATAGCTTAGAAGCATTAGAGGCATATTTTAGTCTCCTCTTGTGTCTTTAGTCTCCTCTTAGCTCATAGGTTCTCCATGTATGCCATTTGTGGGATATTTACAAAGACCTACTTTTTCTACTGGAGGCAAGAGAAAGAGAAGTCTAGGCTTATGAGGAACAAAAGTTATGTTGTTGATTTTGTTACTATATTATTATATTAAATGTCTTTGTGATGAACTGTGAATCTTCTAACTAGTAAATGTATGCCCATTCATAGATATTTTATTTATAAGCAAAGTTTGGAAAATGGGATATATCATGAATATATGACTGGAAACTCTGAAGAAGAGGATCTTAGATATTATAAATGAGTTCATGTCTATTTCCTCTAAATCAAATTCAGGAAACAGAAGGACTTTCTAGGAGAATCTATTTAATGTACCTAGGTATGGCTGGTATACATCATCGATCCCAGTCAAGAGACTGGGACTAAAATGCTATTTATCTTTAACTTTATGCTTAAACATGTGTTCTTTCTTATATAAACTGTCACTTCTAGTTAGCTTCTTCCATTATTGCTACTTTGAATTCTTTTTCTTTCCTTTGTTCCATATCTGGGAAGGAATCCAAAAATCTTTTTCACTTTTAAAATCCATTGTCTTTTAGTTGTGCTCAGAAAAAGAAATATGAAGCTCACAGGCACAGGAACCACTACACTTCTGGGAGTTAGGTACTAAACTTCCTTCTCATTCAGGGTGTGCCTTCTATGGAACTTTAAGGTATTATAAAGTCTTTGCCTAAGAGCCAGATGGATTCCATCCAACTTGCCAATTTCATTATCATTCTTTTTAATCTCTCCTTGAAATTAGCATCAGAATATAGAAATACAAAAATAAGAATTTCAGGAGTATCATGTAGCAGTGGGTAAGACACTTTCTCTCCTTGAGATATAATGTCCATTTATATAAGATGAAGAAATGAAAGCACAAAAGTATAGTTAATGAAACTTACCTCTCTTCTCAAATTAGAGGACGAGATTAGTAAGGAATAGGCATAAATATGGTAATCTATAGCCACTGGATCAGATGATTTTGAGAAATCATTTTGATTTACCACAGGGCATATCTGAGGAGGAGGAAATAGGAGAGGAGTTAGAAAGACTCTAATCTACTTATTGGGAAAGAAGGAATGAGCAAAGGACTAAAAAAAAGTGGAAGCACTAGATTCTGAGGGCATAAAAACTCAGGAAAATGATCATTATCCTATAGATAAAAGGAAAAGGGAAAGACTGGCAGAAGAAGATAAAAGGAAGGGCATTCCAAGAATCCTGCTTTGCTGTATCCTCCAGTGTTCAAGGAGTCTTCATGGCAAGTGACTTAGAATAGTAGAGTCTCAGAGCTTCCCTATGGATAGCACAAATAAGTAATCAAACCTATAGTGATTTAATGATTATTGGATATTGGTAAGAGACAGGTCATCTACAATAAATAAAAAATGAATTTTACGCAACTCCTAGGTGCTAGATATCATACTAGGTCCTGGTAATACCTTTTCTCAATGAGTTTACATTTTATCAGGGGAGAAAACAAAGGAGAAAAGTACATATGTGTTGTGTATAATATATATGTACAAATGTGTATGTGTATATATAATGTGTATATCTTTGTGTGTGAAATAGATGAATCCAATAGTGGAAAGAAGGGCACCAATAATTAAAGGATGGGAATTAGGAAAGGTTTAATGTATGAGACAATCTGAGTTGTATCTTGGAGGAAGAAGTTGTATTCTTTTAAAGAGCACTTACAGTTAGGGTCCAATTCAAAACCAGGAAAATGAGATAGAGAGAGGACAGATTAGCTGGATTATAGAGTGTGGAAGAGGAGCAACATACCAAAAAAGGTTCTGTACAATTTAATTTTGGTTCTAGTGTAAATAGGTGTGAGATTCTACTTCTGGGAGCCAAGAAGTTGGAGTAAGCAGGAAAGTTGCTCCAAATAGTCATAACATAATACCCCAGAACAAATCCTTGAAAGGCAGGACCAACAAAGGGACTGGATGAAACAGCCTTTTGGTATAGAAAACTTGGAGGGATTATGGGAAGGATCAATTTTACTTCATGAAACGGGGAGTGGGGGAGCACAGTACAAAAGGGAAAGCATCCCAGCAAACCAGCAGCAAGGCCCCTCTCAACAAAAAACATATGCGAGATTCTGAGTCACAATGTATTGGAGCAGGCAAACACTAAAACCAGGACCTCACACCTATTTTGTCATAGCCAGCAGAACTGGAAGACTCCAGCACCAAGAGCCACCAAATGATTCTGCCCAGCCAAACAAGTATCCTCCAGTAGCCAGATCTCCCCTGGCTTCAGCACAGCTCCAAGCAAACAAGAATCCTTCAGAAGTTTTCTTTAGTGTAGCTTTGGGGAAACTCAGAATCACTTTTCTGGATCTCAGCACAAATCAGATACCATCACTAGGAGTCCAGCTCAGAACCCATTAAGTTTCCAGATGCCTCACTTACAGAAGCAGCAGTCACCCATAACATTCCACCACTAAATGGCAGCAGACATGAGGCTTACCCAGGTAAATAGTCAGGACCTGTAGCCACAATGACAAGAAGCCTAAATAGTTCCCCTGGAGCAGAGATCAAATTAAAAAAAAAAAAGGAAAAAAGTTACCTCCCCACAAAATTAGTAATACAAAAACAATAACAGAAGAACATGACCATAGAAAGTTATAGTGATAGCAAAGACCAAGAAACAAACTTAGAAAAGGAAAACAATGTCAAAAGACTCTTGGACAAATCACAAAGAAAAATGGTTAATGGTATCAAGTCCAAAAAGAAATATTGGAAGAGCTCAAAAAAAGTGTTTAAATATCACATAAGGGAGATAGAAGGAAAAAGTGGGAAAAGAAAACAGCTGCTTAAAAAGTAAAATTGGCCAGTGAAAAATGGATACAAAAATCCATTGAGGCTGGCCAGCTAGGAAAGAAAGTAAACATGCTAATTGAGGAAAACAGTTCCTTAAAAGTTAGAATTCACTGAGTGGCAGTTAAAGACTCTATGAAATATCAAGAATTCATGAAAAAATTCAGAAGAATAAAATATTAAATACCTCACTGGAAAAGCAAGTAATCTGGAAATTAGATCTAGAAGAGACAATATCAGAATCATTGATCTACATGAAAGTCAAAATCAAAAGGAAAACATGGAGAGCGTTCTTCAAGATGTTACTAAGGCAAACAGTCCTGATTTCCTGGAATCAGAAGACAAAACAGAAATTGAATCAACTGATCACCTCAGGTTAAGAGATCCCAAAATAAAACCTCCAGGGAACATTAGTCAAATTTCTGAATTATCAGGTCAAGGAAAATATACAACAAATGACATGAAAGAAATAATTCAAATTTGGAGGAACCCATAACCAGGATAATACAAAATTTAGCAACTGCAACATTAAAAGATTTATGTAACCAGTTATTCCTAAAGGCAAAGAAACTGTAATTACAAGTAAGAATCACTTACAAAGCACATTAATCATATGACATAAAAGAGAAAATGATTATTTAAGGAAATAGAAGAATTTCAAACTTTCATGAAGAAAAGACCAAATATGAACCAAAACATGTACCTCCAATATCAAAACTCAAGAGAGGAATAAAGAATTAAAAAGGAAAACATAAAGTATTCAATGTATCTAAACTTTTTGCATCCCCACCCAGGAAGGAGATTTCTTGTAATTTTGAAAGCTATATCACTGATAGTACAGTTGGAACGAATATACATACATAGCAGAGAACATAGGTAGCAGGTGAATTCAAAGAAACACCACAGAATAAATATGTGGGATAAAGTTTGTATATTTGGTCCACTCAAATTCCTGGCCACAAAAGACATGAGGAAAACATGACCCAGCGACAATTTGACAGCATCTAGTAACTCTGCATAATCTATATCATTAGAATTTAAATTATTTGGAAGATGGATTTGTGAAGCTAACATACTCCCTAAGTTTTTCATGACAAAACTTTAAATGAGTCTCTATACAGACCTTAAAGCTATAGAAAACATAAAAAAGAGTGAAACTTGTTCTCAAATGTAAGACATTGTGCAGAATCTTCAGTAAAATCTATCTCTCTGTGAGTAAAGGGGAAATTCTAACCCTGCATGGAAAAGAGAGTAGAAAAACAAACATATGGGCGACTGTTAATCACAGTGCACCTGAAGCCTTGGTCCAGCAAGCCAACTTTATAGCAGGCCAGCAGGGATGGTACCCAACTCCAGACAAAGTCCAAACCCTGGGAACACCAGGGCAATAGCCAAGAATGGGTTGGGACCAAACCACTGCATAGGCAATACCTGGGCAAAAAGGATAGAGCACCAACCCCAGAGTCAGGAGGACCTGAGTTAATTATTTATTAATTTATTAATATAATTTATTAATCATTACTTAACAGTGTAACCTTGGGTAAGTCATTAACCCCATTACTTTGCAAAATCAAAACAAAAACAAAATAAAAAGTAGGAAAAAAACTCTGCATAGGAAATGCCTGGGCTCATAGGCCTCACCTTGGCCCAGGACCAGTCACAGAACAAAATAGCTTAGGTCTATATTCCCTGTAATCCAGGAGTAGAGTTCAACTATCAAAATGAGCAAAAAAATAAAAAGAGCATTAAGCATAGAAAGGTCCTATTCAGGTAGGAATGATAAAAATGCCATTTCAGAAGAAGAAAGCAGTGATAAATTGCCTACTTGTGAAGACTCAAATGAGTTAATGAATTGGTCTCATATCCAAAACCGCATGGTAGATCTCAAAAAAGAAATTTTTTAGGTTATTTTTTAGAAATATTTTAATTATTTTGAGTTTTACAATTTTTCGCCATTCTTGCTTCCCTCCCCTCATTCTGTTAGGCTTTATATTGGTACCATGCACTGATCTCAGTTGAATGTGGTGACACAGAAATCATATCCTTAAGGAAGAAAAATAAAGTATGAGATAGTAAAATTACATAATAAGATAACAGTTGTTTTCTAATTTGAAGGTAATAGTCTTTGGTTTTTGTTCAAAGTTCATAATTCTTTCTCTGGAAACAGATGGTATTCCATTGCAAATAGCCCAAAATTGTCACTGGTTGTTGCACTGATGGAATGAGCAAGGCCATCAAGGTTGATCATCACCCCCATGTTGCTGAGAGGGTGTACAATGTTTTTCTGGTTCTTCTCATCTCACACAGCATCATGCAAATCCCTCCAGGCTTCCCCAAGTTCCCAGCCCTCCTGATTTCTTAATAGAACAATAGTGTTCCATGACATACATATAGCACAGTTTATTAAGCCATTCCCCAATTGAAGGACATTCACTTAATTTGCAATTTTTGCCATCACAAACAGGGTTGCTAGAAATATTTTTGTACAAGTGATGTTTTCACCCATTTTCATAGTCTCTTCAGGGTATAGACCCAGTAGTAGTATTGCTGGTTCAAAGGGTATGCACATTTTTGTTGCCCTTTGGGCATAGTTCCAGACTGCTCTCCAGAAAGGTTGGATGAGTTCACAGCTCCACCAAAAATTCATTAGTATCCCAGATTTCCCACATCCCTTCCAACACTGATCATTGTCCTTTCTGGTCATATTAGTTAGTCTGAGAGGTATGAGGTGGTACCTCAGAGAAGTTTTAATTTGCATTTCTATTTGGAGCAATTTTTCATATGACTATGGATTGCTTTGATTTCCTCATCTGTAAATTGCTTTTGCATATCCTTTGACTATATTTCAATTGGGGAATGGCTAGATTTTTTGAAAATTTGACTCAGTTCTCAGTATATTTTAGAAATGAATCTTTTGTCCTTTTGTCAGAAATACTAGTTGCAAAAATTGTTTCCCAATTTACTACATTTCTTTTGACCTTAGTTACAGTAGTTTTGTCTCTTCAAAAGCTTTTTAATTTAATGTAATCAAAATTATCTAGTTTGCTTTTAGTGATGTTCTCTATCTCTTCCTTGGTCATAAAATGTTTCCATTTCCAAAGATTTGACAGGTAAACTACTCCTTGATCTTCTAGTTTGCTTATAACATTGTTTTTATGTCTAAATCCTGTATCCATTTGGATATTAGCTTGTTATAGGGTGTGAGCTATTGGTCTAATCTAAATTTCTTCCATACTAACTTCCAAGTTTCTTTTTTTTTTTAGGTTTTTTTGCAAGGCAAAAAATGGCCTGCCCAAGGCCACGCAGCTAGGTAATTATTAAGTGTCTGAGAACGGATTTGAACCCAGGTACTCCTGACTCCAGGGTCAGTGCTCTATCCACTGCACCACCTAGTCACCCTGAAAACTTTATCTTCTTAAAAGATACCATAGTCAAGGAAGTAATATCATTATTAAAAATATATGCACCAAGTGTTATAGCATACAGTTCTTAGAGGAGTAGATAAATGAACTATAGAGCGACATAGACAGCAAAACTATAATAGTACAATATCTCAGCCTCCCTCTCTCAGGCTTAGTTAAATCTATTCACAAAATAAACAAGAAGAAAGTTATGAAGGTGAATAGAACTTTATTAAACTTAGATATGGTACACCTCTGAGAAAACTGAAAGGAGATAGAAAAGAAGATTCCTATGCTAAAATTGCCTATGTCAATGCACTAGGGCATCAAAACCTCACAATCAAATGCATAAAGGCAGAAATATTGAATGCATTTTTTTACAGATCACTGATGCAATAAAAATTCCCTGTAATATAGGGCCATGAAAAGATGAACCAAAAATTATTCAAAATTAATAATCTAATTTTTAAAAAAGGAGTAGATCAAAAGATTGACTAACCCAAAATTTATGGAATGCAGCCAAGGCAGTTTTTAGGGAAAATTTTAAAACCCTAAATGCCTATATAAGTAAAATAGAAAAAGAAGGAGACCTTTGAATTGGGCATGAAAGAAAAAAGTTAGCAAAAGAAGAAACTGGGGGGCAGAGCCAAGATGGCAACAAGAGAGAATCCTCTTTAGGCACTCTCTCTTAAAACTTGTAAGCTAAGGACTCTAACTTCATTTTTGAGGGACAAAATCCACAGAGTGACCCAGTGAGGCAGTTCTCCAACACAAGGTAACCTGTAAAAGAGCAGAAAGGCTCGGCTCCACAGGGTTGGAGGGGTGGCCTGCCAGAGGGAAGGAACTTCAGCCTCCAGGAGGCAGCCCCAGGGTGCTGGGAGCCAGGGCTCACAGAGGTGGGGGAGTTGCCTGAACTACACCCCAGGGAGCACCAGTAACAACTTGGGGGAACAGAGGAGGACCTCTGCTAGAGCAAGCATGTGAAACCTAGGCTTCAGGGCACACAGCCAGCAGCTTGGTCATGGCAACCCAGATCTAGGAACAGGAAGTAGAAGCCCATAAGCAGGAGCCCCTAGGGCATGAGCACACTGAGCCTAGGAAGGGTGCTGAGAGAGACTGCTGAGCTCTGTCTTCTGTCCCTAAAACAGGACTCTGGGGTTCTGACCACGTTCAAATCCTGATCGCAGTCTAGGCCCCACAAAGCACAGCAGCGTCTCACTCCATCTCAGCCCCATGGCAGAGGGGGGCGCTTGTGGTCATTCACAGACCAGGAGGGAACCCAGAATCTCACACACTCAAAAGCTCAGGAAGCTCCCCAAAACTAGGCACAGGCTGGGGAAATGAGTAAGCAGAGAAAAAAGAGAAACACCATTGAGAAATACTTTGTGATCCCAAGAAGGATCAAAACACTCAATCTGCAATCTGAAGATGAGGAAGCACAAGCTCCTGCATCTAAAGACTCCCAGGAAAACAGAAACTGTCAGGCTATGACAGAGCTCTAAATAGACTTTGAAAATCAGGTGAGAGAGATAGAATAAAAATTGGGAAAAGAAATGAGAGAGATGCAGGAAAAAACCATGAAAATGAAGTCAGCAGCTTAGACAAGGAGATCCAAAAAATGCTGAAGAAAATAACATGCTAAACACCAGCATAAGCCAAATGGATAAAACAGTTCAAAAAGTTATTGAGGAGAAGAATGCTTTAAAAAGCAGAATTGGCCAGAAGGAAATGGAGATAAGAAAGCTCTGTGAGGAAAACAAATCCTTCAGACAAAAAATAGAACTGAGGGAGCTTGCTGATTTCACGAGAAATCAGGACACAATACTTCAAAAACAAAAGAATGAAAAATTACAAGAAAGTGTGAAACATCTCATTAAAAAAGCAACTGATATGGAAAACAGATTCAGGAAAGATAATTTAAACATTATTGGAATACCAGAAAGTCATGATCAGGAAAAGAACCTTGACATCATTTTCAAAGAATTTGTACCGGAAAATTGCCCAGATATTCTAGAAGCAGAGGGCAAAATAGAAATTGAGAGAATCCACCAATCACCCCAAAAAAAATCCAAAAATAACAACCCCCAGGAATACTATAGTCAAGTTCCAGAACTCACAAGTCAAAGAGAAAATATTACAAGCAGCCAGAAAGACAAAATTCAATTACCGTGGAGCTGCAGTCAGGATCTCACTGGACTTAGCAGCAGCTACATTAAAAGTTTGTAGGGCTTGGAATATAATATACCAGAAGGCAAAAGACCTTAGAATGCTACCAAGAATCAACTACCCAGCAAAACTGAACATTCTCTTCCAGGGAAAAAGATGGACTTTTAATGAACCAGGGGCATTTCAAATGTTCCTGCTGGAATGGCCAGAGCTGAACAGAAGGTTTGACCTTCAAATACAGGACTCAGGTGAAGCACAGAGAGTGGAGAAGGGGAAAATATGGTGGACTTAATGATGATGAACTACATGTATTCCTGTGTAGAAAAATGATACTGATAATACTCAAATGAACCTTCTCATTTTATAGAGCTGGTAGGAGCTTTTATACATGAAGCACAGGAGAGAGCTGGGTTTGAAGATATAATGTGGTGTAAAAATGGAGTCAATAGATAAAAGGGAAATGTAATGGCAAAAAGAAAAAGGAGAGGAGGAATAGGCTAAGATAGTTCATATAAGATTTTTCTTTATTAAAATGAGCTATTGCAATGATTTGGAAGGGGGGAGGCAAGGGGGAATGAGGGAAACTTTGCTCTCATCAGAAGTGGCTAGGAGAGGAAACAGCATATATATTCAATGGAGTGTAGACATCTGAATTAGGAAGGAGAGAAGGGGGATGGGGGAAGGTGGGCATGTGAGTTATGGAGGAGAGGATGGACTGTGGGGTGAGAGTGGTCAGATATTACACATTTTCTTTTTCACTTCTACAAAGGAACCCTAGAAAATCATCTACAAAACTACTTGAAATAATTAACAACTTCAGCAAAGAAGCAGAATATATAAAAATCTATATAAAATCATCAATTTTTCTATGTATGAACAATAAAGCCCAATAACAGGCTCAAAATACTTCTCACACGAATAAAGTCAAATCAAAACAATTGTAAAAATATCAATTGGTCATGAGTAGACCAAACCATATGAAAAATTAAAACTATAATAATAAAAATGATAATTCTATAGAAATTAAATTACTTATTCAATGCCATACTAAACTACCAACAAATTATTTTATAAAGTTTAAAAAATAATAAAATTCATCTGGAGCAAAAAATGGTCAAGAATATCAGGGAAATTGATGGAAAAAATGCAATAATTCACTTGACTGTACCATATTTAAGACTATGTTATAAAGCACCAATCATCAAAACTATCTAGTACTAGTTAAGAAATAGAGCAGTGGACCAGTGGATTAGAACAAGTGCAAAAGAAACAGTAGTAACTGACTATAACAATCTATGCTTTGACAAATCAAAAGACATTTGCTTCTGAGATAAGAATTCACTATTTGACAAAAACTCCTGGAAAAACAGGAAAATAATATAGCAAAAAGTAGTCATTGACCCCACATCTCACTCCTTATAATAAAATAAAGTCAAAATGGATACAGGGTTTAGATTTAAAAGACAATACCATAGACCAATTAAGAAAATAAGAAATGCTCTTGGAATATTTTTTTGTTTGGTTTTGCAAGGCAAATGGGGTTAAGTGGCTTGCCCCAGGCCAAGCAGCTAGGTAATTATTAAGTGTCTGAGACCAGATTTGAACCCAGGTACTCGTGTGTCCAAGGCAGGTGCTTTATCCACTGTGCCAACTAGCTGCCCCTCTTGGAGTATTTCTTAGAAATACTTTGGAGAGGGGAGAAATTTATGGCCAAATGAAATAGAGAACGTTATACATTACAAAATTTTTTTTATTAAATTTAAAAGGTTTTGTACTAATAAAACCAATGCAGTCAAGATTAGAAGGAAAACAAAAAAGTTGGGAAACAATTTTCACAGCTGGTGTTTCTGATAAAGGACACATTTTTAAAGTATATAGACAAGTGAATCAAATTCATAAGATTACAAGTCACTCTCTAGTTGATAGTCAAATGATATGATAGTCAAATGATATGATTATCAACATCAAATGATAGATGGAGAAGTTAAAGCTATATTATTGCCAGGTAAAAAAGTGTCCCAAATCATTATTGATTAAAGAAAGCAAATTGAAACAATTCTGAAGTACCATCTCACATATATCAGATTGACTAAGAAGACAAGAAAGTAAAGTCAAAAGGATTTGGGAAAATTCGAGCATTAATGCATTTTTCGTGGAATCGTAGACTGATCCAGCCATTCTTGAGAATTATCTGTAAATATGCCCAAAGAGTAATAAAACTGTCCTTACCTTTTGACCCCCAATAATAACAATACATGGTCTATGTCCCAAAGAAATCATAAAACAACAGGAAAAGCTTCACATGTTCAAAAATATTAATAGCAACTCTTTTGTGGTGGCAAAGAATTGAATTTTGAAGGGATATCTATCAATTGGGAATTGGCTGCAAAAGTTATTATATATGAAGGTTATAGTGTAGAAATGTTCTACAAAAATTCATGAGTGGTCAGAATTTAGAGAAACATGGAAAGAATTATCTGACCTGATATGGAGTGAAGTCAGCAAAACCCAAAGAATATTGGCTACATTAAAAACAATGCTGTGAGATGACCAAATATGATGAATGTACCTCCTTTCAGCAGTTCAGAGATCAAGGATACCTTGAGGAAACTGCAATGATCAATGCCATCCATATACATAGAAACAAACCATGAATTCTGAATGTATATTATGTTCACTTCTTAAAAACTTCTTTTATGCTTTTTCTTCATTTTCCATGTTTTTTTTCTTTCCCTTAGTTATAATTCTTCTTCCACAACATGACTAGTATGTAAATATGTTAAACATGAATGTTCATGCACAATTTTTACCAAACTATTTGCTACCATTGAGAAGAGTGAAGGAAAGGAGAAAACTGTGGATGAATGAATGTTGAAAAACTACCATTGCATGTGTCAAAAAATAAAATAAAATTTCAATTAACAATTTAAAAAGTATTTAAGCAATTTGCCTATACTTTGTTTTTGATATAACATCTACCTGTTTTGGCCAGGGACCCTGCTTAGTATGATCTTTAATCAAATAAACTCTTTTAGTTTATAGACTATTTACACATCTCTTCCATCCATATCCTAGAGGGATTGCAAAATTTTGCTAAAACCTCATGCCTACACTTATGGAATTTATAGCTTAATGGGAATAAATCAAACAAATATGCAAATATTAAGTGTTTACTATATGCCAGTCCTTGTACTCAGCTCTAGAGAAGACAAATACAATATAAAGTATTTCACTGTCATCTGAACTCTGCAGCACTATTCCCTTTTATCAACTTGAATTACTAAGTCCATAAATGTTGATTTCAACAAAGAGCAAGTAGCAACAGCGATTCCTTGTCCATAATGAACCCCTATCCCCATATATTTTTTGTAAGAGTACACAGTCCCATAATATATAATACATTGTAATAGGATATAGAAATGATAAGATTTGTGTAAGATTTGGATTCTTGGAGAAGACTCAGTGTTTCTATTTCTTCTTCTTTGACCTTCACAGACATTACCTGTTAACTATGAATGGCATCTAGTGCAGAAGGCTGAAATTGGGGATACTTATGCATTTCTTATTTCATGATATTCTTAAATCCTGAGACTTAATGTTCTGTTACTATGAGAACAAAGCTAAACACTAAGAAGCCTTCAAAATTATAACAGAGATTAGAACATGATAGACAAGTCTGGAGCTGCGCAGAGTATCAACAATCTGAAATTTCATTGTGACCTTGTTCCTCTTGTGTTTTCTTGCTTTCTCTACCTGGTATTGGAAAGTGAAGGATGAATCTTCTCTTGCACTTCTCTTGTTTTATTCATTTCTTTATTATAGGAGGAGTTTGAGGAGATGACTGGAAAATATAGGTCCCATTTATTTTCTTTTAATTTCTGCTACAAATAATAACAAAGAGAATACTAAATGCCTGTGTTTAGTGGATGTGGAAGTTATTGACTAAGAATATAGATTTCAACATGGTGGAAAATGGAATATCAATACATTTTCTTTAAAATATTATCTTGTCAACAAATCACATGATCACTTTCCTAAAGTTCTTAAAATTTCACAATCCCATGGGGTTATAGCTACATGAAATGCCTTCTTTAATGTGTATGCTAGGGATTCAGAAAGGAGTACTTTAATCTCAAATTGTATATTCCCTCACTGGACTTTTCAACATATTGTCTAATGAGCTTGGAATATTTTCCTCAGAAAATTATAAAATGGATAATTAAAGTGACAGTTTCCAAAGATTTTCAAAATTAAATGTGAGTGTTAATGAGAAATTTATCACATGACAATGAAATACAATATTAGGTCATCTATAGCATTTGCTTAATCTACAGATCCAAATAGTTCTATCAATAATAAAGATGAGATTAGCAATATCTGCATTATTCTTTATTTTTTAAATTATTTTTAATTTTTTTCATTTCATTTGGGATCATAAAACTCATTATTTCACTTTTAAAATATTTAACCACATCTTAAATTATTTCTAATGCTGTTTTACTAGGATTGAACCCTAACCCTAACCCTAACCCAAGGTTCAATAGATTGAAGAAAGAGAATAGTTTTCAGGACCAACCTACTTACAAATACTGTCTGTGTGATTACTTGGTCTGTCTCATTCTATGCATCCTTACAATTCAAAAATTGTTGAGAAAACATGTCCTCTTCAAAACTATTTACTGCAAAACCATGACAAATTTTAATGACTTAAAACTATAAATAAATGACAACCCCCAGTCTTTTCAACCTATGACAATTTTTAATATACTTAGAATATTTTCCTATTTCTACTAGGATATAAGTTAGTAACTTCTCTGCATCCATGAAAAGAATTAATGTCATCATTGTATTGAAAAAACATAATTCATCTTGTCAAGGAGAAAAAGGCAGAGTTATCAGTCTAAAGGAACATTGTCTGTACCAAGTAAAGCTTGTGAGCTATAATCAACCCTAAAAACATATTCAGAATATGCAAAAAAATGAAATGATTAATAGGTGTTCCTTAGAAATAGATGTCTCCTGGTTCTCCAAGAGAAATGCCTTTTGTTATTGAAACTAAGATCATATATTTTCTTTCCTTTCTAATCAGGCATGAAATGATTCTAGTGAAGCACAAGAAAGCAATATTGATTCCCCTCCCCTCATTTTCTTTCCCCATCCTCACCCCAGCATAGTTATTACCTGGCATTTGAAATATTCTGATATTACAATTTTTTTGCATTTTGTTACATGAATGACAGAGACAGTCTGATATGGAAATATCTCTCCATAGATATCTAGTTTTTCATGTCTTTACACTTTTCCCATTTTCTCAGAGAAAAAGATGACCCTTCTTTCCTTTGTAAATGATCTCTCCATCTGTGCTCTGAATCACATACCTCTTTCCTTCAAAAAATTCTATGTTTCAACATCCATCTTCTCTGTTCACAAATGATTTCAAATATTTGATAGTTAATGTTTCAGTTTAAAACACTGTGCCAAATTCAAGGATCAAGGTCATCTAGGTGATATAGTGGATAGAGCACTAGTCTTAGAATGAGATGGACAGGAGTTCACATCTGACCTGAGATACTTGCACTTGAGCAAGTCATTAAGTACTGATTGCCTCCCATCCTGGGTCATCTCCAGTTGTATAAATTCATATCTGACCACTGAATGCAGATGACTCTGGAGGAGAAAGTGACACTGGTTATATAGAGCAGCCCCACCCCTTACTCAAATCCAAATCATGGACTTGCTATGGTATCACCTTCCCTGATGTCAAGGTCCTCTCCCATAACAAAGGACAAACATCATTATCAAATTCAAGTATGCACAATTGAAATGAGACATATTCAGTCCCAGAATTTACAATCTATCTTGAAAATGTGGATTTTCTTTTATTTCACTGTTCCTTTCAACTACTTTCTCATTGTGGATTTTCTTTTATTTCACTGTTCCTTTCAACTACTTTCTCATTGATGCCCTTATCATGTGATTCTTAAAAGGTGAGCCATAATATCTCCTCTATTTCTTCACCTCTTATAGTTTGTGTGAAGAACTACATTTGAGTCTCTAGAGTTCTCTCTGCCTATTAATAACCTGCTTCGAGCTGAATCTAATAGTCTTTTGTTAGTAACTACTGAACTAACTTCTCAGTAGTATTTACACTGTGGATTATGCCCTTCCTAGACTCTCAACTTTTTTTCAGCACTATAATAATCCATTTATCCATTTTCCCCCTCATTTCTAATTGCTCTCATCTTTGGCTTGCACTCTCCCCTTCTGTTCTGAGAATTCATTTATGCACTGTTACTTTCCTCTTTAGTCTACACACACACACACACACACACACACACACACACACACACACACAAACACACACACACACATACACACACACACAGAGAATTCATACAATTATATATCTTCATTTATACATTTCAGGACAAGAACATCATTCCTCACCTGCTGACAGTTTGAACTGTTGACTCACTCTGTTACAGTGCTTTATTCATAATAAACAATTGAAAGTTAATTTTTCATTACATTGTGTCCAACCAAAATGGTTTTCTATACTGTATGTATGCATATATATGCACAAAATGATGAAAAACACATGTATATATTACAAACTTATATTTTTGAATATATATATATATATATATATATAAATGTGCATGCCCATATACACATATTTCTACTTGCCCTGTTCATCTTTTTTTGTTTATCGTAACTATGACTGAAGAGAAGAATCATTCCTCAACTCTAAATTCAGCCTATTATAGTAGAATAAACAGAACAAAGTTAAATTTATTTTGCAATAGACTATATCCAGTCAATATTCCTTTCTTATATAAATATGAATGTCAACATATCTATCCATACACATAAATACAAAACTAAATACTATATACATATATTTCACCATTTTGGTCCCATTATCTGAAGGCTATCACATTTGTACTATATTAATTTAATAATATTTATTGAAATTTATGTATTTTAGAATTTATTTGGATTTAATGGGGTCTTTAGGACTCACTCAAATCATAATATGTGTGCTGCCTCTTCCTCTCCTTAGACTTAACAATGATCATATTTATATATGGCCATATTATATATGAATATCAACGTTTAGATGGAGTGATAAATCTTCAGCTTACATAGAAGTAGAGAGTTTATCTCCAAGAGTATTTCATATACATGCGTAAGTGAATACATGCTAATAGGAACATATAACTGAATATATGCGTTTCTGTGGGTATATGATATATAAACACTTAGGTACATATCCACATGTGGAGATTTACCTGATTGTGGGAATATGTTATGCCTAAAGGGACAAAGAAGTCACACACCTATTTTGAGTTAAAAGACACCAAAGGTCCCCACTATCCCCAAACTCACCCTCTGCCGAAAACAACCCAAATTTCTATCTGGGATCAATTGGTGTCAAAAATTCTTCCAAGTAAGTTGAAAAGTTCAGGTTCTGACCAAGATATTCTAACCTCTTCAACTACAAAATAACAAGTAAAATGAAAGCTAAAATTTTGAAAATCATGATAAATATTCCTAGTACAGTGGCTAAGAACAGACAACACTGAAACAATAGCTTACTATCACAATTGGAGGGAGGGAGGGAGGAAGGAAGGAAGGGAGGGAGGGAAGAAGGAATGGAGGAAAGAGAAGGAGGGAGGGAAGGAGGAGAAGGAGGGAAAGAAGAAAGTATCAGAGTTTGCTCCCTGAAATACTGGTGTTTAGAAGGATTTCTGAGAAAGAATTCGAGAGAAGTGGGATTTCTCCCAGGGAAGTAGCCATTTTATTGAACAATGCAATGGCACCATGAACCTGGAACTGAGGGTACTCTAGGAAAAAAGGACCTGACATTCTCATTTGTATGGGGATATGCGGGAAAGAATCAAGTGTTTCGTTTCCACAAGGATCTGGGAGGATTTTGTCATAATCTCACAGATATCTCTGAGGATAATACTTTACAAAAGCCAAGATATCTGGTTTTTGTGGAAACCAAAATATGTCAGCCTGTTAGAAGAGGAGAGTCAGACAAATGGAAAAATAATTAAAGAAATAACTTTGCACAGGCTGAATGAGAGTCTGTTTTATTGTCCTTTGCACCTGCTCAAGGAAGTTATTGTTCACTCCCCCATGTCAGGGAAAAACATATGGAGGTGACTGAATCAATTAGATTGTGAGCCTGGCCAATGATCAGCATGAAGGGGGAGAAACAACCCTTTCATTCTGCAAACAAGACCCAGCCTTGCCATGATTCAGCACCTCCTTTCCTAGAGAGAGGTGGTGCTTTTATTAAGATATCTAAATTAACATCGTTTTAATCACTTCAGACTAAGTATTTAAATTTATGAGTCATTGATAACAGGGCAGAAGAAGGATGGAAAGAAAAAGATTTTTCTCAGATAAATAATTAAGTTGGCTTGAAATGCAGAGAGCTAGGACAACCATATAAGACTGGCTATGGATAATGTTATACCCAGAAGAAGAAAAACAAAACAACAAAAAATCCATTCAGAATGTAATGAACACTTTATAAAAATTATCTTATGTATCTCTCTCTCCCTTCATCCTAATCCCTCATATCAAAAATGACTAATCTGTGAACATGTTTATCAAAAATATGTATGAAAAATTCTAACTTGACTGTTCATTGCTGAAGGGAGAAGGTGGGGAGGGAAGGTGGAAGGAAATTTGTAACTTAAAAATATACATATGGGTGAATGTTGAAAAAACTTTTATAACATGTATTTGGAAAAATAAAATATTAATAAAAATTTTTTAAAACTTTGCTTGAAATGGATATGGATGTCAAAAGTTGACACTACCAAGCAACAGTTAGAACTTATAATTGTTATAAACATGCTTTTTATGGAGAATTTTTGGATATAAAAGAAAATACTAGGGTCTGATAATTAAGTTTCAGTGAATGGACAGCTAGTTGTGCAGTGGATAGAACACTGTCCTTGGAGTCAGGATTGGAGTTCAAATTCAGTCTTAGACACTTGACACCTACTTGATGCATAATTTTGGGCAAGTCAGGGTTAACTGATTGCCTCAGATCCAGGTCCATCTTCAGTTATTCTACATCCAGATGGATATGGAGGAGAAAGTGAGGCTGGTGACTTAGCATAGCCCCCATTCACTCAAATCCAATTCATATACTTGTCATTGTGTCACTTTCCTGATATAATTGTCTTCTTCAAGAGGGAAGGACAAACATCACCATCATCATCATCATCCTCATTGTCATCATCATCATCATTAGACTAGAATTTTTGACCAAAGTATAGCACCAGTATAGCCTTAAGTAGAGGGCACTGATAATTGACAACCAGAAGACATAAAGATATTGGACAAAATCAGAGCAACAGAGGGGCATCCACCCATGGGTTTGGTAAGATCCTAGAGAATAAAACTTCATGGATAAAACAAACTTTTTGTTTTTTCACTGTAGCCTAAGAAAATTATAGTTAACATAAGTTTATGTCCATTACCTCAGAAAACTACTGTAAGACTTGAAGGCCGCATTAAGGCACAAAGATGAAATAGGGGAAAATGGAAAGATTTTCAATTATTCTAACCTAATTATGATGGAGAAATAGGGGACCACCTAAAATGAGAGCAAGTATTTATAACTTTTGCAGCTCTCTAAGTCACCTAGTTCCTATTAAGAAAAATGGGAAGATATGTGAGTTATTCCTGAGATCTATTCACCTGGGTAGGGCTCATATTTGTAAGACTGGCAACATATCCTTTGTACATCACAGCATCCCATGTCAAAGAAGTGCTAGGTGAAGTCACGTCTTTATTGGATGGCAGTGGCAATGAGGTAAATAAGCACTAGTCATTTCAGAGATGGAGCAAAAGAAGCAGGTAAAATTTCAGTATATAACAGTAGAGGAGACAAAGTGAAAATTCTAGGAAATGGGAGCTCCAGGAACAGAACTATGGAGCTTTGAGAAGCCCAGTCAGAGAACAATCAGGTTTAAACAATTGTCAGGAGGGCAGGCATGAATATTCAGCAATTTTTTTGTCTTAAGAGTGTGACTTGGGGCAGCTAGATGGGGCAGTGAATGGAGCACCTGCCCTGGAATCAGGAGGACTAGAGTTCAAATCCAACCTCAGATACTTAATAATTGCCTAGCCATGTGACCTTGGTCAAGTCACTTAACCCCATTTACTTAAATATTTTTTAAAAGCATGACGTTTCCAGAGAGTACTTCCCACTGCAATGGCAAAGATATTTCTAGGTGATTATATCCATTCATGGATAAGGATGATATACACTTATTACCAAGAAGAATATGTCCATAGTTATAGGACTTAAAAAAATGAGTCAGAATTTCAACTCAATGTGGCTCAAAATCCAGAATCCAATCCTATAATAAGGAGTAGGCATAAATCTACCTGATCACTTACATACCTGAGGCTTAGTTTTCTGAAAATTAAAGGAGTTTTTGAAAGCAAGTTTGATATATTATGTTTGATAACTGTCAACTTAATGAGATAGAGAGGCCTAAAGTTTCAATCAACAAGTGTGTATTGACTACTATATGCAAAGTCTTGTGATAGACACTGTAAAGAATGCAGGGGAAAGATGAGAATTGTGAACATAGAAATTGGTGGAGATGTAAATTGTCTACCACCTATTCTTGAGATGTAAATTGACTAGAAATTGAGAATTATAATTGTAACAGAAACAATTTGTTATCTGCTCAAATTGGATAGACATCCTCATTACTACTCGTTCATTGTTTAAGGTAAAATTTGTATCCTCATCTCCTTAGGCTTTACCCTCTGCCTAATTCTGGGCTCAGTACAGGGGAATGGAGTTCACCTTTTGCCCTTTGGATGAGAGGCAAGATGTAAAAATCTGGATTGGACCCCAGCTCAGGGCAGCAGAGTTCTCTAACCTGTGGTCCAGCCAATGCTGCTTGGCTGTTCTTTTATCTCTCTTTCTCTCTCTATTCCTATGTATTGTAACTTCTTTTAATAATTTTTTGTTTTATTTTCACCCTCACTTCCCCTAGTCTGAAAAATAATTCCTCAAAGACAGATCTGAACTGAACTCAAGCAGCCAGCAGCTACATGATGGCATGCCAGTCAGGATAAAAATTCTTTGCCCCGACTTGGGGAATTGGATTAAGTTCCATAGGTGAGAAGCACATCCCTTTTTTTAGATCCTAAATTTTTAGAAAAATAGGAAAATTATCGTACCTAGCCTTCCTTCTTTGTTTCCCTTTCTTCAGGAAAAATGGAAAAAGGTTGAGATTTGGGGGGAGCCAATTAAGCTAATCCCATGTATTGTTTAGCAGTAGCCCTGGTGTGGGCCTGCCCTGTTGTTCAGATTGACTGGTATTAGAAATTCTGAAGTGTGTTTGGTTTATACCTCACTGTAGAGTGAGGGTTGTTAAGGAAGGACATATGGCATATGATCAATTGATGTGTTTGCTTACCTATAAATTGACGGGGGGACATCTTGGTACCAAAAAGTACCCTCCCCCAGCTGTGTGTTTGCTCCTTGAAAAGAATTAGATTTGATTAGCAAAACACCTGAGCCCCTGGAAACTTAGCTTTGGACAGAACTCTTTTTCCTCTCTTTCTCTCTTTCTCTTTGAAATGCTCTGTCATATTCTCTGTCTCCCCCACCCCCCTTGCAGAGGGAAGGGGGAGAGAAAAGGAAAATCTTACTTTTTAGAACTTCTAAACTCAAACTTATGTCTCAGATGGAATGCATGCTTCATTGCAGGAAGGGTAAGATCCCCCAATACTTGTTTTAGCCCCATTGTGAGCAGGGACCACTTTTTCCTTAGGCTACATGTTTTTATCAAGTCCAAGCCCCATTTAGGCGAGCAGAGAAAGCTCCACCTTGGGAGGGGGATGGGGAAATGGGCAGATTGATTGAGAAGACTCATGATCAATTACTTAAAGAAAAAAAGGGAAAGATAATTTTTTTCTGGGACTAGGAAATTCAAATTTCATCTTTTAATTAAGCCTGTGTTAATAACCAATATTTCAGTATTAGAGTAACTGGATTTGAACTTTATAAAGTTACCTCAGAATGCATTCAATTTTAACTATTATTTGGCTATTTCAAAATCTTAATAAATATATATGAGGCTTCTCAAGAAATTCTGATTGATTCTAAAAGTTATGTTTTTGACTGGTCTTAAATTGGTACATTCAAAAAACTATAAATATGTGTCTGTATGTGTGTATATAAAAATCAATGGGATGTTTTAATATCTCTCCACTGTCCTGTAGAGGTGGGAATATGTTTCTCTATTCTGAGATATGGTACCAGCCAGGGTATCCAGCTATCTCACTTTGATAAATTTGAAACCTTTATATAAGAGTCATTTCTGTTGTTTGTGTCTGTCTGTGTATGTAATTCAGATCTGAAATAGTTACAGTTATCTGACTTAAATGTTACTCCTTTTAGTTTGGGTTCTGAATTTAATTGCTTGAAAGTGTCTAGTTTTAAGGACTGAGGGATCTGAGCCCATTTCCTTATACCATTTGAAACTTTGTAAGTGGCAAAGTTTGTGAAATGATTTCAGTTGAGAGCTGTTTTGTTAACATAATATTGATTGAAGGCTGTATTCAACTTAGTTTAATTGAAACTTTAAGGTTTAGTAAATATAGACTTCTTGCCCTCAAGCGGCTTTGAAAAGAGGACAGGAAGGCCTATGATAGGAAAAGGTCACCACCTTGTGTTTAAAAAGAAAAATATACTATCTGAAGAGCTAAATGAGAGTAATTTAGTCACCTAAATTCCGTAACAAGTATTAAAAATGTGTGTGTGCGTGTTATTAAAAAAGAAAATATAATTGAGATAAATTGTATGTCAAGGAATTTGGAAATATTGAATCACATATAATTTACTGATTTCTTTTGGGAAAGAGAAATATTATGCTAAATTTTGTAATCTGATCTGTTTTGATCTTAAATTGGTATTCATTGTCAACAATCTCACAAAGTCTTTTATATTAAGTGATTTTTATTACTTTATTATTTATAAAATTAATATTTTATAAATTAATATTATAAATTAATACTACTAATAAAGAAATTAAATTATTAATAAATCAAGGTTATTTATAAAATTAATATTTTATATTAAGTGCTTCTCTTGTGAACATGTAAGCTATTTGAATGCTGTAATGTAAAGGCTGGAATTATCATGTGATTACTTTGAAGTAGTGATAAGTGAAATATCACAAATCATGACTCCCTTCTGGGATACATCTGTGGATTCATGCATAATATAATGATGGAAATATCATTTTGTAAAACTTAATAACTGATGTTGTTAATTAACTTGAATGCCTGATTGTTTTTACTATTGTTTAATTGCATTAGCATCAATAACACATTAGAAATTTAAAGTTACCTAAGATGTTCTAATGCTTTTAAGAATTCTGAAAGTATTAATTTCTATTTTTGAAGATGGCTAGTAGTTAAAAGTTTATGTATAGAAATTTATAGCTATATGTGTAAACTGGGGACTTAACCTGTTATTTGCTTTAAAGGAAAAGCACCTATGCAACATGAGGAAGGTAAAAAAATCATGACCATTTGAGATTTCTCTGTGGCAATCTCTAGCCAGTTTTTATGTGAGAAGTATGGAGATGATGGGCAACCTCCTAGCCAGAAGGAGATGTTTAGTTGCTTTAAACATAGTTAATTGACTAAATGGGTTTATTGCAAAATGTTGACTTTATAAAAAAATTGAATTAGGATTATTGTTGGTTTTATATCTCAAAATCTTTTTATTGCATTTAATTTATAGCCCTATCCTTAGGTATATCAACAACAGCTGAATTATGATTTTTTCCTGGATCTCTTATATGGAATTACAGCCTGGCACATGCTCAAGCCACATGAATCTCTGCTTATAGATAATTGCTATATTTATAACAATGAATTGATAATTGATCTGCCTAACTTCAGGTATATTAAAATAGAAAGACAATATGCCAGTGAAGTCATTTAGCCCCAAGAGGGTTTGATGTTAAATGCTGCAGACAGACTAAGTGACCTTTGAAAGAATGACCCTATCCTCAACTGGGGTAGGATTATCTTAAGAGAATCATTCACCTGGCTCATTAAAATGGATTGTTTGTATGACCTCATCATGGAACATGTCCTCCTGTCCCTCTCTGCTCTCTAATGGCAAGTAGCCATGGTCATTCCAGGTGCATCATAATGCCTATTGGTATATTTTTAAACTGCTTTAAAGAGAGATCCATTCTTGAACTAGCATTTTTTTATTCATTCTAAAAATGGCCAAAGCAAAATAGAAAATTTTGTTGCAAATTACTTTTTGGACACATGTAATTTTTAAATGCCTTTTCAGTACATTTGTTTATACTATTTTTGAACTTTTGAATACAACGTATGTGTCATCTATCAACAAATCTGTGTGATATTGGAACCCATTTTCTTATTTTGGTACTGGCTCATAATTCTTAACCCATTATAGACCTAATTTTTCCATAATTATTTGACTGCTATTGAATAGCCTTATCTGTTACAATAGCTCTGGTTTTTGCTTCTCAATTTTTACTCCGCTCAAATTGGGTGGATATCCTCATTAACACTGATTCATTGTTTAATGTAAAATTTGTATCCTGATCTCCTTAGGCTTTACCCTTCACCTAATTCAGAGCTCAGGACAGAGTAAGGGACGTCACATTTTGCCCTCTGGATGAGAGGGGTTGTGCTCTCTCTCCCCCTCTGGGAGGTAGCAAGAACCCTCAGGCCAACTTCTCTTCCCAGGAAAGAATCAGTAGGAACTCCATTTTGGATTACACCAGGTCACTCACTTGGGAAGAGAAGACCTTTATTCTCTAATAGCATCTGTTTTTACAGGTCACAAGTTAATGGAGACTGTCAGCCAAGTCTGCAGGGCCTGCTCCATTTGTGCTCAAGTAAAACCCATGGGTAAGGTTAAGCTTACAGTCTTAAAACTTGTCCAAAGGAGAGGTACCTATCCTGGGGAAGACTGGCAAATTGACTTCACCCATATGTCCCTTGTTGAGGCTTTAAGTTCCTCCTTGTCTTGGTGGACACCTTAACCTCCTGGGTGGAGGCATGGCCCTGTAGAACTGAGAGAGTTCAGGAAGTTTCCAAAGTCCTTTTGAAGGACATAATCCCCTACTTTGGCCTGCCCTGCTCTTTGCAGAGTGATAATGGTACTTTTGTCTCTAAGATAACTCAGGGAGTAGCTAGAGTCTTGAACATCACATACTTTCTTCATTTAATTTGGCATCCTCAAGCATCAGGAAATGTAGAAAAGATTAATATCACTCTCAAATGCACCTTAGTTAAATTGTGCCAAGAGATCAAGGGAGACTCTTCTTCCAATAGGATTGTTGAGAGTTCATATTGCTCCATGGGAAAATATTAAGCCTAGACCTTTTGAGCTATTATATGGCAGACCATTCTAGATCTCAAACATTCTTGTGGACCCAGAGCAACATTGAGTCACACAGTTTGCCACACAACTAGTAACTGTTACAACAGCTCTCTGAGCATGCTAATAAGCATCTGCCCAAATCTGAATAATGGCTCTAGGGAAATCTCTCCTGTAAGTCCAGGGTATATGTTATATTTAAAGTCCTGGAAGGCTGAGGTAACAGATCCCCTGGGGGATGAAATGGAAGGGACCATGTTGAATTATTCTCTCTACCCCAACAGCAGTGAAATTGGAAGGTCTCCAAAGCTGGACTCACCTTTCTAGGATTAAACCTGTTTCTCCCCCCAGCTTCTCATCCAGGTGACACCACATACTCTTGTGAACTACTGGAAGATTTGAAGTACCTGTTTAAGAAGACATCCTGAGGAACCTTGGAGATAAGTGTCTGTGGATACTTATAACTGAGCATATTCCAATTCTCATCCTCACTGTCCTTAAGTCAAGCATATTATGTTATAACTAATTATCTTTTGTCTTTTTGTTCCTATCTCTCAGGATTTAGGGTTAAGACAGATTCTTCATAACTGGAACTCCATACCAAGAAAATACTGCAAGAAGCATCTTGGATGCAAGATCTCCATTCGAAATTGGGTTCCTCTTCTTCCAGATCTTCCTGGAGCTCCTGGTTACTCTCCTTGCTGAGTCCCTTGATTTTTCCACTCATAATAATTGTTCTTAAGCTTCTTTTTATCCCTTGCCAACTTAAACTCCTTGTCAAATTAGTCTCCTCTAGGATTCAAGCAACAGGCCTACAGCTAGTGACCTCTGTTGAACATCAGCCTCTATAGCTAGTGACCTGAGCACAACATCAACCTCTATCTGATTCTGATTTCCCACATCCCTTGGATGCTACTGCAATCAAGTTTCATCTGCAGAATATTCCCTCTCCTAATGGGCCCCTAATAGATTAGGTTAGGTTAGGTTAGGCTAAGTTAGGTAAGGAGACTGCTACTCCCCTTCTCAGCTTTGAGGAAGTTCTAGAAGTTCCTCCAATTCCCCAGAAGAATCTGGGTCCTTAATCATTTGAGCATGGGATAGGACTCAGGGAAAGGTGGACATGGGAGTGATCAGATCAGTTGGAGACAAACTTTGTAAGTCTTTTGCAACACCTTCAACCTGATTTGGATTGCATTGTTTTTTGTTGTGGCAGCCAGGGAATTAAAAACCCTGGAAACACCTAAGACCATCCAAAAGAGACCCCACCCCAAAAGTCAAAATCTACAATGAGGGACATGGGTCACTTCCAGGTCTCCACCCCCTCCCATGGACTCTTGGAGGGAATTTAAGGAGACTGAGGAAGGAGTTTGATCTCTTTTACCTTCCAGCCTCCTGCTGAACCTTGACCCGTTAGCTTGGCCAATTAAGTCAGCAATCCACTTGATCTTCTCTTTAAACTCTTTTTAACTTTTCTATTACTTTCTTAATATGTTATAACTTCCTTTAATAAATCTCTATTTTCTTTCCAAAACCTGCATTCTGGAGTCTGAGTCTTGATTCATCATGGGGCAGAACCAAACACAAGAAACAAATCAGCAGCAACAAATTGATTCATATTGTTCCATTGTTAAATGTAAAGTTTGTATCCCTTCTCCTCAA
Source organism: Macrotis lagotis (assembly GCF_037893015.1). Lineage (NCBI taxonomy): Eukaryota > Metazoa > Chordata > Mammalia > Peramelemorphia > Peramelidae > Macrotis > Macrotis lagotis. Next base: position 126,249,061 of record NC_133665.1, read on the forward strand.
TTCCAAAGCCCAGCTTCCAACCTTCTACCTGGGTTCAGTCAGGGGAGGGATTTCCCCCTTTTGCCTTCAGTGCCCAGCTAATGGACCTCTGTTCTAGCTTGTCTGCTTTCAGTCAGAATCTCTATGTCACCCTTGACAATTTGGGGACTAGTTCCTCCTAATCTTGGGCTCCATCATCTTTGGATGAGATTAGTAGATTTTATTTTTCACAGAATAATGTAAGACAAAAGCAGAGTATGTTGGAACAATACATTTTTAAAGAGGCTGAATGACAGACTATCAAAATATTAGAAGGAGTATATTTCTCCCAAATGTTTGGGAGAAAGTGCAGAAATTAATTACTACCAAAAAACCCAAGAAAAGTTAAGAAAATAGTTATAATGCCTGATAACAGTTGTACACAGAGTAATAGATTGGGTCTACTCTGGGACCAAAATTATTTGGTACTTCTTTCCCTTATGCTTTAGATAATTTTTGGAATAGGAGGAGATCTTTCCTTAAGAGAAACAAGAATAGTAATGGTCATTTATATCTTCCTAGCACTCCAGGACCTACTCCCATCTCAGTCCACACACCTGTGCTCTTGGTATATTTGATTATTACTGATTGATCAAGGATAGTCATGGTGAAGTGATGAAAATGATCAGAGAATTTTTTTGCAAGTGAAATTATACAAGAGGACTATCCCCCCCCTTTATTTTTTACAATAACACAATGATTGAAAGACAAAGTATAAAACTTCCTGCTGTCCTAACTAATGGATAAAATATAATGATTTGTTTATATGGCAAACATCCACTTTATTTGGTTTAGGAAACTCCCTCATCCAAATTTTTCTTATAGCAATGGAATTATATATTTAGTCTCCATTACCCTCTAACAGTGAATCATAGGGCTTATGTACTTCATATTTACTTAGATTTTAGGGGGGGAACTCCTACATTGATTCCCCAGGAAACTGGAGATGCCATCATAAAGATAAGAGTTCTTTTGAAAATGAAAAACTCTGACTTCCGGTCAAGATGGCGGAGAGAAGACAAGCACAGTTCTAAAGTCTCCTGATCTCTTCCCCATCTATCACATGAAACAAACCTCTTAAAAGAATTCTGAACCAGGAAACCCAGAAAGAAAAGCCAGGAGAGGAAAATCTACCTCAGGATTTGTCTCCTGCAGCAGCCTTGGTTGAGTACTGGTAAGTGAGTCTGAGCTCTGAGGGAAGATCAGCCCAGAATCAGACAGATTGACAGCTGAATTGGAACCAGGATTCTGAAGGCCTGAGAGCCGGACCTGCTGGATCAGCGGTGGGGCTGTACGAGGGGGGCTTGGGTCTGTGGGGAAGCAGAGGTGCTGGTGTTGGTGCTCTCCCCCTGGAGCTTGGGGAAGGGGCTTCAGGGAGAGGTCTGGTGCAGGAGAGCTGGACACCATCCCTGGGCTCCTCAGCTCTGAGAATCTCTGAGTCCATGCTTCCATTGCACAGAGGCCTCCTCCCAAACAAATGCAAACTAATTCTGCCTCAGGTCCAGGTGTGTGAGCAGAAGAAGCAGCCCAGCAGAGGAATGACCTCAGGCCAGGGTAAAGCCCACCATTGATTGAAGGCAAAAGAATTCTATAGTTCCAACTCCTCCCTTTGGGCAAAGGGAGAAGGCCTCCCAACTGAGGTCACAGACACTCCAGAGAGGGCAACCATCACCTCATAGTGGCCAGCCAGAGAAACTGCACTCAGTAAAGCCTTTAGAGATCCCAAGCCCAGGTGAACCAGCCCCACCCAACTCAAGGTCTTAGCATAATGAAGAAGGGTCAGCAGAAAGGTGGATCCATAGAAAAATTCCTGGAAGGGATAGACCCCAACTCAGAGAGACCTGGAACCACTGAGGAGAATGCAATCTGGTCTCCAGCACTTAAAGACTTTCTTGAAGAAATTAGGAAGGAGCTTAAAAATTTGGGAGAGACAAATAATACCTTGCAACAAGAAAAAAACCATATAAAGTACAATTGGACAAACACAAAAGGAGAATAAATCTCTCAGATCTTCAAATGAGCAAATGCAAAAAGAAATGAATTCTCTCAAAATCTCAATTGGTCAAATGGAAAGCTCTTTCAAAAGTAGAATTGACCAATTGGAAAAGGAGTTGCAAAAGGTTAATGAAGAAAACTCCTCCCCCCCAAAAAAGAACAGAGTGTACAGAAACTAATGACTCCATTAGACAGCAAGAGTCAGTTAAACAAAAACAAAAAATAGAAAAAATAGAAGCAAATGTAAAATACCTCATCAACAAAACTACTAACCTCGAGAATAGATCTAGGATGGGCAACCTGAAAATTATAGAACTTCCTGAAAACATTGAAGAGAAAAAAGCCTGGACTTAATATTACAGGATCTAGTGATGGAAAACTGCCCTGATATCATGGAATCAGAGAGCAAAGTAGTTATTGAAAGAGTACATTGATCCCCCCCAGCAAAAGATCCTAAAATGAAAACACCAAGGAATGTTGTGGCTAAACTGAAGAACTGTCAAATAAAAAAGAAAATCCTGCAAGCAGCCAGAAAGAAGCAATTTAAATATCAAGGAGCTACAGTCAGTATCACGCAGGACCTTGCTGCATCAACTTTAAGGGAATGAAGGGCCTGGAACGAGATATTTCGAAGAGCATGGGAGGTTGGAATGCAGCCAAGAATCTACTTTCCTGCAAAGCTGATCCTTCTCTTCCAGGGAAAAAGATGAACATTTAATGAAATGGAAGAGTTCCAAAAATTTCTGATGGAAAGACCAGAGCTAAAAAGAAAATTTGGATATCGAACAGGAGGTTCAAGAGACACATGAAAAGGTAAAAAAAAAAGAAAAAAGAAAAAAAAAGGGGGTGGTAAAAGAAAAAAATGCAATCCAGTAAGTTGAAACTGGCTATATTCCAGCAAGGGGGGGGGTGGTTGAAGAGACTCTCATCAATCCTGCGAAATGTAACTCTAACAAAGAGAATACACCTAGCCAGAAATGATGGACATCCATGACCTATCCATGAGACTGCTATCTAATGGGATGTAACTGGCTTTAACCCCACTTGGGAGAAAGACTCTAATAACTCTCAGGAATTTTGACTCTATCCAATAGAATATACTGAACTAGAAGGGACAGACACTCAGAATTTTCTATGACCTAGATAGAATGATCTAAAAAAATGCACTACCTCCCTAAAAAGGGGGACAGGAAAGAGATGGGAGGAGGGAGGGCATTGAATGGGACAAATCTCATTACACTAAGAGGTACAAAAAACCTATGGTAATAGAGGGGATGAAGGGAGCAGAGGAGAAATACCTGAATCTTCTTCTCATCAGACTTGGCTTAAAGTCAACCTACACATACTCAGTTAACTTGTAAAACATCTAACCTTTCAAGTATTAAAAGGGGAAAAGGGGAGGGGAGATGGAGAAAGGGAAGGGGAGTGGGGGAAATAAGGGGTAATAACAAAAGGAAGGGAAGGGAAAAAGGGAAAAAGGGAAAGGGGAAAGAAAGGGGAGGGTGTGATATAGGAGGACAAACATATTGAAGGGGGTGGTATTCAAAAACCAAATAATGGGGAATATGGATAAAAGTGGGGGAAAGGGGGAAAAATACAAACAGAGGGAAGATAGCACAGAGGGCAATAAAGAATTAGTAATCATAACCTTGAATGTGAATGGGATGAACTCTCCCATAAAATGTAAGCAAATAGCACAGCGGATTAAAAAACCAGAATCCTACAATATGCTGCTTACAAGAAACTCATTTGAAGCAGAGAGATACATATAGAGTAAAGGAAAAAAGGTTGGAGCAAAATATATTTTGCTTCAGCTGAAGTAAAAAAAAGCAGGGGTAGCAATCCTTATCTCCGACAAAGCAGCAGCAAAAATAGTTAGCTTTAAAAGAAATAAGAAAGGAAACTTTATCCTCCTAAAAGGTACCATAGACAATAAAGTCATTTCAATATTGAATGTATATGCACCCAGTGGGACAGCACTCAAATTCTTAGAGGAGAAGCTGAAAGAATTACAGGAAGACATAGACAGCAAAACTCTACTAGTAGGAGACCTCAACCTCCCGCTATCAGATCGAGATAAATCGAATCATAAAACAAGAAAGAAATTAGGGAGGTAAATAGATTGTTAGAAAAATTAGATATGGTAGACTTATGGAGGAAACTGAATGTGGATAGAAAGGAATATACCTTTTTCTCTGCAGTACATGGAACTTATACAAAAATTGACCATGTACTAGGACATAAAAACCTAATCATCAACTGCAGAAAGGCAGAAATAGCGAATACATCTTTCTCAGATCACAATGCAACAAAAGTCATATGCAATACTGGGCCAAGGAGATATATACCCAGAGCAAACTGGAAACTGAATAACCTCATTTTAAAAAATGAGTGGGCCAAAAAACAAATTATAGAAAGAATTAACCATTTTATCCTAGATAATGATAATAATGAAACAACATACCAAAACCTATGGGATTCATTCAAAGCAACTCTCAGGGGATATATTATAGCTCTAAATGCTTATATGAATAAATTGGAGAAAGAGGAAATCAATGTACTAAACATGCAACTAAAAATATTAGAGAAAGAACAAATCAAAAATCCCCAATCTAATACCAAATTAGAAATTTTAAAAATTAAAGGAGAAATTAATAAAATTGAAAGCAAAAAAACTATTGAATAAGTAAATAAAACCAAAAGTTGGTATTATGAAAAAACCAATAAAATTGATAAGAAAACCAAATTGCTAGTATTATAAATGAAAAAAGGTGAACTCACCACCAATAAGGAGGAAATTAAAGTAATAATTTGAAATTAATTTACCCAACTCTATGCCAATAAATTTGATAATCTAAGTGAAATGGATGAATATTTACAAAAATATCAGTTGCCCAGGTTAAATGAAGAAGAGATTAAATGCCTAAACAACCCTATCTCAGAAAAAGAAATTTAACAAGCCATTATTGAACTCCCTAAAAAAAATCTCCAGGGCCTGATGGATTCACAAGTGAATTCTACCAAACATTTAAGGAACAATTGGTTCCAATCCTATATAAACTCTTTGGAAAAATAGGGAAAGATGGAACTCTGCCTAACTCTTTCTATGAAACCAATATGGTACTGTTACCTAAACCAGGAAGAGTTGAAACAGAGAAAGAAAATTATACACCTATTTCCCTGATGAATATAGATGCAAAAATCCTAAATAAAATCTTAGCAAAATGACTACAACAAGTCATCACTAGGATAATACATTATGATAAAGTAGGATTTATTCCAGGAATGCAGGGTTGGTTCAATATTAGGAAAACTGTTAGTATACTCAATTATATCAATAACAAACCTATCAGAAATCACATGATCATATCAATAGATGCTGAAAAAGCTTTTGACAAAATACAGCATCCATTCCTATTAAAAACACTAGAGAGTGTAGGAATAAATGGACTGTTCCTTAAAATAATTAGCAGTATCTATCTGAAACCATCAACAAGCATTATATTCAATGGGGAGAGGCTAGAGGCATTCCCAATAAGATCAGCGGTCAATCAAGGGTGCCCATTATCACCACTACTATTCAATATTGTATTAGAAATGTTAGCATCAGCATTTAGAGAAGACAAAGAAATTGAAGGAATTAGAATTGGGAAGGAAGAGACAAAACTCTCACTCTTCGCACATGACATGATGGTCTACCTAGAGAATCCCAAGATATCATCTGAAAAACTACTGGAAACAATTAGCAATTTTAGCAGAGTTGCAAGTTATAAAATAAACACCCATAAATCCTCAACTTTTCTATACATGTCTAGCAAGAAACAGAAGGAAGAGCTAGAAAGAGAAATCCCATTCAAAGTAACCTCAGACAGTGTAAAATATTTGGGAGTCTATTTGCCAAGACAGACTCAGAATCTTTATGAAAACAATTATAAATACTTCTCACACAAATTAAATCAGATTTAAGTAACTGGGCAAATATCAACTATTCATGGATAGGGAGAGCTAATATAATAAAAATGACAATTCTACCAAAACTAAACTATCTGTTTAGTGTCCTACCAATCAAAATTCCAAAAAATTACTTTAATGAGCTAGAAAAAATTGTAAGTAAATTCATATGGAGAAAGAAAATGTCAAGAATTGACAGGAGCTTAATGAAAAAAAAATGCAAACGAAGGTGGCTTAGCACTACCCAATCTAAAATTATATTATAAAGCATCAGTCATCAAAACTGTTTGGTATTGGCTAAGAAATAGAGTGGTGGACCAGTGGAATAGACTAGGTGTAAAAGCAGGAGAGGAGTATAGTAATCTGCTGTTTGATAAACCCAAAGTGTCTGGCCACTGGGATAAAAACTCCCTCTTTGATAAAAACTGTTGGGATAATTGGAAGTTAGTATGGAAGAAACTTAGATTAGACCATCACCTCCCACCCTTTACCAAGATAAGATCCAAATGGTTACAGGACAGAGACATAAAAAACAATACTATAAGCAAATTAGAAGATCAAGGACTAGTCTACCTGTCAGATCTATGGAAAGGGGTACAGTTTATGACTAAGGAAGAGTTGGAGAACATCACTAAAAACCAATTAGATGATTTCGATTACATTAAATTAAAATTTTTGCACAGATAAAACCAATGTAACCAAGATCAAAAGAAATGTAGTAAATTGGGAAACAATCTTTACAACTAATGATTCTGATAAAGGACTCATTTCTAAAATATACAGAGAATTGAGTCATATTTTTAAAACAAAAAGCCATTCCCCAATTGACAAATGGTCAAAGGATATGCAAAGGCAAATTACAGATGAGGAGATCAAAGTAATCTATAGCCATATGAAAAAATGCTCTAAATCCTTAATTATTAGAGAAATGCAAATTAAAGCTTCTCTGAGGTACCACCTCACAACTCTCAGATTGGCCAGTATGACCAGCAAGGATAATGATCATTGTTGGAAGGGATGTGGGAAATCTGGAACACTATTACACTGTTGGTGGAGCTGTGAACTCATCCAACCCTTCTGGAGAGCTATTTGGAACTATGCCCAAAGGGCAACAAAAATGTGCATACCCTTTGACCCAGCAATACCACTACTGGGTCTATACCCTGAAGAGATGAGGAAAAAGGGTAAAAACATTACCTGTACAAAAATATTTATAGCAGCCCTGTTTGTGGTGGCAAAGAATTGGAAATCCAGTAAATGTCCTTCAATTGGGGAATGGCTTAGCAAACTGTGGTATATGTATGTCATGGTACACTATTGTTCTATTAGAAACCAGGAGGGACGGGATTTCAGGGAAACCTGGAGGGATTTTCATGAACTGATGCTGAGTGATGCAGAGCCAGAGAAACACTGTACACCCTAACAGCAACATGGGAGTGATGTTCAACCTTGAAGGACTTGCTCATTCCATCAGTGCAACAATTAGGAACAAGTTTGGATTGTCTGCAAAGGAGAGTGCCATCTGTATCCAGATAAGGAGCTGTGGAGTTTGAACAAAGTACAAGTACTATTCCCTTTAATTTGGGGAAAAAATAACAAACAGATACTTTATTGTCTGATCTGGTTACCTCTGAGAATTCTGTTCTCTTTAAGGACATGATTTCTCTCCATCACACCCAATTTGGAGCAAGGTACAACATGGAAACAAAGCAAAGACTGAGGGAGTGCTATCTCTGGGGTGGGGGTGGGGGGAGGGAAGCAAGATTGGGAGAAAATTGTAAAACTCAAATAATATCTTTAATAAAAGAAAATGAAAAGCTCACAAGTAGCCCTGGAATTTTGAAAAACTCAAGATTTTTATTTTAAAAGCTTGTAAAGTTCAGAGTTTACTTTTCCACAATAAGCTACTTGAGGATGTTTCTCCTTGTATTATATGATTAGGAAATAATGCTTAAATGTGGACTAGGCTATAATACAATTATGTTAATGAATTTTCACTAGGCTGAATGGTTCAAATCAATGACTAACCACTATTGGTTACATAAATTTGACTATAGGTTATCATGTAGTAGCTCCCAAGTTTCACTCAATTCTGTTGAAAAAATAATTAATCACTTATATAAAAGTATAGATAGATTGCTAATCAGGTTTGCAGATGCTTAAAAGGAGAAAGGAATTTGCTAATCAAGTTTGCAAATGCTTAAAAGGAGAAAGGAATAGTTAACTTTCAAGCTAATAATATTATAATCTTGACAGGTTAAGAGAAGAGTCCTAAATGTAAAACTATCAGATCAAAAAATAAGTCTTACAAATATGAAAAATGTGATTTGTCTAGAAGGTACTGTTTCTGCTTTTATTATCTATATTTCTATAATTCTTATTTATTTCCTTTTTTGTCATTTATTCTGATTGTAGGCATTTGGTAAACATAGAGATGAATGTTATTTGGTCCGTTGTTTAATGTGTAAATGCTACATGAGAGATATATGTTCCATTAATAAAAAGAAGAAAATCTCAATTTACTATTGTATATTCAGACTACAGAATACTATATGGTCTATTGTGTTCTCTTGTTGGTGACTCAGTTTACAATAGCTTTTGATGAGCTTGAAAGCATTCAGGAGGGTACAGCCTAAAGGGTCTTGAGTACATGTCATAGAGTGAACTAAAATAATAAGTGATATATATAATTTGGAAAGGAGAATGCATAATTGAAGTTAGGTGTGACATTTAATTTCTTTCAAGTACTTACTGGGTTGACTTGAGGAAAAACAAACAAATAAAATAAAACAAAACAAAACAAAAATATGAAGATTGTACTGTTTGTTCCCAGAGAACAGAATCAAAAGTAATGGTTGGACATTTTTTTAAAAGAAGTATATATGACTTATTCTGGGGGAAAATCCTCACTGAAGGTCATTAATCTGAGGTTTGAGGACTTCTTGTGGAATATGGTATCATAGAGATCCTTTATTGGTTATGGGGTAGAATAAATGAGGGATATGATTCTTTCCTTTGCACTCTAAAACTATGTGGTTCTGTGATAAAATATTCAGCTGCATTTATTAGTCTTTGAGCTGATTTACAAGTTTGGGCAAACAAGTCAGATAGTAAATTAGACAGCATTAAATTTTGTAAGAAAATAGACAGAATTCAATTTAGGAAATTATACACAGTAAAAATCTTTCCCTGATTTCCATTAAAAAAAAAACAGAGAACACTTTGCAGGAACTTCTCCCTACTCCCTAATTTCACCTGAAAGAGATTTTCACCCTCCTCAACTATATTCTCTCCTTCGTAGGTCTCAGATGAAGGCAAGGTCCTACTCCTTGCCAAGGGAAAATGCTCTACATGAAACATTTGTACCATCCTCTACCATCTTTTCTGGAAGATTATTTACAACATCATCTTCAGTTTCTCACTTATCTTTAATTTCTTTCTGTTTACTCTTCCCTTCCCTGAGACCTGTTATTTCTTGTCCTTCATATTTGAAGAGGACTAAAGTTTCCCATGTCTGAAATCTTGGTTTTTCATCTTCACAATTCATTCCACAAATCCAATAAGTTGTTAAATTTTGTCATTTTTTTTCACTCACATCATTGCTGGTATATATTTCCTCTTTTATTCATTTTCCTTCCAGTTCAATTCAGGTTTTCATTGTTTCTGATCCATACTATTGATTTCATTGCCCTAAGTCTCTTCCCATTTCAATTCATTCTCATACAGGTAGTAAGTGTTAAGTGTTTGAGAATGGTTTTGGATTCCCTTTGTCCAGACTCAAAAGTCAGTTCTATCCACTGTACCCCCAAGCTTCCCCTTTCTGCTTATTGAACTCCCATGATTCATTATTACCCCTAGAAGGAAATAGAAATAAGAAAACAAAATAGAAAATCCTTTGTTGGACATATGGAATCTTCATAAACTGGACCCTGTTTATATTTGCAATAATTTTAAACTGTGCTCCTTTTTACAGACTAGTCTTTCTCTCTACACTGCCCAACTTGTTCATCCTCAACATAACCTCCATCTCCCATTTCACCATCTTTTCAGTAGTTATTTCCTATAGCCCTATATCAGTAGTTGTGCCAATAATTCTCTACTCCCTTACTTCAATCTTTAGACTTACCTGTATGATTCAAGAGAGCTAGTGGGCACAATGACAGAGCACTAGCCTTGGAGTCAGGAGGACAGGAGTTCAAATCCAGCCTCAAAAAACAAGACTTGCTAGCTGTGGGATCTTGGGAAAGTCACTTAATCTTGATTGTGTCCCCAGGGATAACTCCAGTTGTCTTGATTCATCTGTCCACTGGACCCAGATGACTCTGGAGGATAAAGTGAGGCTAATGACTTAGGACAGCATCCCCTCACTCAGTTCCAGTTCACTTGCTTGTCATGGCATCAGCTCCCTTATGTCATAGTCTTCTTCGAGAATGGACACACATTATTATGATTTTAACCTCATCTCACATATTCCACTTTCTATAAAAGGGTTCCCTCTCTCCTCTCTCTCTGTCACATACACACATATACACATAAAGCACACATCCATACATACACATTTATTCAGACACAACTCCTTTTAAATACATGATCGTATAGTTACATTTGCATGTATGCCTATCTATCCATCAAGACAAAGTGTTAGATAATAATTATTAATTCTGTGACTGTGAAGCAAATATATATATATTATCAATATTCTTCTTATAATATCTATATGACTTCAAATGATTAAATAAGATAATCCTTGAAGATGTCGATCACCTAAAGTGCAATGAAAAGATCTATTTGTTAAAAAAAACACTTCAGAATACTGATGATTATGAACTGCCTATAAAAAAGCAACATGAAAGCTAGCATCAGAGATATGAAACTAGAAGAGGAGGTGGACCATTCATTGAGCAAGAATAATGGACTCACTTTTTGTTAGATATTCAAGAAGACTCCAAATTTGTCCTCCTGCAGAAGTATTATGGATAGATATAGATAAAATTTTGACAGGATAAAAAGGGGAACTACAGTATTCAATAATATTCATATACTATAATTTGTTTAACCACTCCCCAGTTGATAGACATTCCCTCAATTTCCAATTCTTTGCCACTAAAGAAAAAGCTGTTGGGAATATTTTGGAACATGAGTACATTTTCCCATTTTTTTATGATTTCTTATAGATTTAGTCCTAGTATTGAAATTGATGGGTCAAAGGGCATGATCACTTTTATTTACCTTTGGGCATAGTTCTATTTAGCTTTCCAGAATGTTTGGATCAGTTCACAGTTCCAACAAAGCATCAATGTCCCAATCCTCCCACCACCTCTCCAACACTGATCATTTTCAGTTTTTGTCATCTTAGTCAGTCTGATAGTTATGAGGTGATACTTCAAAGTTATTTTAGTCTGCATTTCTCTAATCAATAATGATTTGTTGCATTTTTCCATATGATTATATATGGCTTTAATTTCTTTTTTTTGAAAACTGTTCATATTCTTTGACCATTGATCAACTGGGGAATGACTTGTAACCCTATAAAACTGATACAGTTTTCCATGTATTTTAGAAATATGACCTTTAACAGAATCTCTATTGTTTCCCAAATTTCTGATTTCCTTCTAATTTCAGCAGCACTGTTTTGGTTGGAGCGAAACCTTTTTAATTTAATATAGTCAAAATCATTAATTTTGTAATTTATAATTTCCTTTATTTCTTGCTTGGTCATAAATTTCTCCCCTTTCCATAGTTGTGACAGATAAAGAATGTTTGGTACAGGCTGTGAGACATGGATCTATGTCTAGTTTTTGCCATATTATTTTTCAGTTATCCCAACAATGTTTGTCAAATAGTGAGTTCTTTTTCCCAGAAGCAATTGTCTTTGGGCTTGTCAAACAGTAGATTTCTGTAGTCATTTACTACTGTTTCTTTTGAATCTATCCTAATCCACTGATCCATTACTCTATTTCTTAAACAGTACCAGGCAGTTTTGATAACTGCATCTTTATAGTATAATTTTAGATCTGGTAGAACTAGGCTATCTTCCTTTACACTTTTTTTCCAAGTCCCTTGATAGTCTTAAATTTTGCTGCTCCAGATGAATATTGTTACTATATTTTCTAGCTTCATAAAATAATTATTTGGTAGTATGATCGTTATAGCACTGAATAAATAATTTAATTTGAATAGAATTGTTATGTTTATTACAGCTGAACCTAACCATGAGCAATCGACTTTTATCCAATTGTTTAGATCTGACTTCAGTTTTGTGAGGAGTGCTTTTTAATTATGTTCATACAGTTTCTCAATTTGCCTGGGGAGGTAGATTCCCAAATATTTAATGTTGTCTGCAGTTACTTTAAATGGAATTTCTCTTTATATCACTTGTTAATGTACTTTGTTATTCACATATAGAAATGCTGATGATTTGTATGGTTTTATTTTATATCCTGCTAATTTGATGAATTTGTTAATTGTTTCAAGTAGTTTTTGAAATGATTTTTAAGGTTCTTTAGTTATACCATTATATCACCTGCAAAGAATGAAAACTTTGCTTCCTCATTTCCAATTCTGATGTCTTCAATCTCTTTTTCTTTTCTTATTGCTACTGCTAACATTCCTAAAACTATATTGAATAGTGATAGTGATAATGGGCATCCTTCTCTCACCTTGATCTTAATGAAAATGTTCCTAGTTCCATCTCCATTACACATCTTATTTATACATGGTTTTATATAGATTTTGTTTATTTTTTATTGAAAAATCCATTTATTCCTATACTTTCTAGGGTTTTAATGGGAATGTATGTTGAATTTTATCTAAGACTTTTCCAGCCACTATTGTCATAATAATATGATTTCTGTTGGTTTTGTTATTGATATGTTAAAATATGTTCCTAATATTGAACCATTGCTACCTACCTGATAGCACCAAATGTTTCAAAAAAATTATACTTTGATCTTTGGCCCTAGAATAACTCAAAAATTATTTTTTGGATCAAATAAAAGAGGTAGAGGAAAATGGGAAAAAAATTAAGAGTGCCACAAGAAAATCATGAAAATAGAAAAAACATCTGTTAAAGGGAACTTCAAAAAAAGTGAATAAAATAGAACCTCAAAATCAAATTGAGCCAAATGATTACAAAGAGACAGAAAAATCCAATAAAAATAATAATGCTTTTAAGTGTAGAATTCAAATGAAAAAATATACAAAAATTCAAAGAAAAAATCCTTAAAAAAAGTAAAGTTGGTCAAATGGAAAAGCTGATGCAAAAGCTCAATGAAGAAAATAATTCCTTAATAGTTAGAATTGGTCAAGTTGAAGCTAATGACTTTATGAGAAATTAAAAAATCAAGCAAAATACAAAGAATAAAAAAAAGAAGGAAATGTGAAATATCTCATTGCAAAAACAACTGATCTGGAAAATAATTGCAGGGAATTTAATTTAAGAATTAATAGAGGGGCTAGAGCACCAAACCTCAAATCAGGGTGACTTAAGTTCAAATCCAGCCTCAGATACTCAATAATTACCTAGCTGTATGACCTTGAATAAGTCACTTAACTCCATGGTCTTGCCAAAAATAAGAAATAAAAAATAATTATTGGACCACCTGAAAATCATCATCAAAGAAAAGAGTCTAGACAGTATCTCCCAAGAAATTATCAAGAAAAATGCCCTCAGATTCAAAAATCAGCAAGTAAAATAGAAATTAAAAGATTTATACATTACCTCCTGAAAAAGATTCTAAAGTGAATACTCACAGGAATATTATAGTAAAATTCCAGAACTATCAGATGAAGGGGAAAATATTGCAAGTAGCCAAAAAGAAATAATTCAATTATCATGAAACCACAGTCAGGAAAGCCAAATAATTAGCAGCTTCCTCCTTAAAGAATAGAAGTTGGAATATATTATTTCAATTGGCAAAAGAGCTAAGAATACAAACAAGAATTACTTACCCAACAAAACTGAGTATATTCTCTCAGAGGAAAAATGGACATGTGATGACATAGATGACTTTTGCCCAATTCAGATAAAAAGACTAGATTTGAATATAAATTTGACTTTCAAATGCAAGATACAAAAGAAACATAAAAAAGGTAGAGGAAACAGAATACATAACAGATTTGATAAGGTTAAATTGTTTATATTCTCACATGGAAAAACAATATTTATAACTCCCCAAAATCTTCTCATTATTTGGAGAGTTAAGAGCATAGATAGACAGAGAGTGAAGTTGTGAGTTGATTGTGATGAGATGATTATCATAAAAAATAAATTAAGGAATGAGAAACAAGAGATGCATGGGGGGAAAGTTAAAGGAAAAGAATAATGGGACAAATATATGAGTTAAAAGAAGTCTGAAAGCTATTTTACAGTGGAAGGGAAATGTAAACTGAGAGGGGAGTACAAAACTATTTATAAAAGTTCTTTTAGTGGTGGCAAAGAATAGGAAATTAACGGGATGCCTATCAATTGGAGAATGGCTGAACAAATTATACAGAATGAATAGCAAGTTGCTCTCAGGGAAAAAACATCGAAAGATGTGCTCTGAAAGAGAGTGATATGAGCAGAACCAGAACACTGTATATAGACAGAGCAATACTGCTATGCAATCATCCAAGATAATTCAATTGGACTTAGGATTAAGGGTGCTTTCCATTTCTGGAGAAGGAACTGGTAAAATATGAATGGAGATCAAGGTACTGTTTCTTTATTTTCTTTATTTTTCTTGGATATATTTTGTCTGTGTTTTCTTTCACAGAATAACTTACATGGAGACATGCTTTGCATGACTACATATACATGACCTAGGTCAAATTGTTTGCCTTCTCAATGAGGGAAGCTGAGGGATAGGAAGAGAACTTTCAGCTCAACATGTGAAAAAAGAATGCTAAAATTGTTTTTCCATGAAAGTGTGGAAAATAAAATATTAAGTTGTTTTTTAAAAAAAGCTAAAAGGACAACAGAAAATTTCAGTTCATTCAGTTGAACCCTAGAAAGACTGTTCTCTGCAGTTTAGATAGGGGAAAGAAGTAAAAAAATTAGTAATTTCTAGACAGTGTGTTTTACTGGAGACTGTGAACCTGGAATGAAAAATCATGGGTTCTTCCCAATTCTTACACTCATTGGAAGACATGTGTATATGTATGTATGTTTGTGTGTGGGTTTTACAGAAAGATATAGAGTCCAACACAGAGAGACAGAGATAGAGGGACAGAGACAAAGAGAAAGATAGAAAGACAGAAAGATTTTCTTAAGTGTTAGTGATCTGGTCTCTATCACTAAATATCAACATTATATGTTTGTCCACACATCATATAGGATAAGTGCTTTTAAAATGCCTATTGACTGATACATAAAAACTCAAGTAAACCCATATGACCTCAGAAATTCCTCATTATCTGCAAGTTGGGAACCTTTGCTTTTTGCTGTTTGTTTTCCTTGAGATCTGACCATCTGGAATTGGTCTATGTGTTCATTTCCTGTCTATGTGATCATTAAAGAATGAAAGTGCCCATGTAGATCCACAAATATTCCATATTGGTTTGTTAATCACTGGAAAGAACGAGGATTCTGAAATGAACTATGTAGTTTACCAAGGCTGGTTTAAGAACCAGATTTAGATTTAAGTTAATGAAGTTTGATTCTGAAAGAATGATTCTGGGCATGTGTCTCCACTTGCAGAGAAAAAAGCATATATGGAAGAAGGTAATTGTGAAGTGGACTGTAATGATGTCTTCACTAATGAACAATGGTATTTCCTGAGTAATTCAAAAAGGAGAAAAAAAACCATTCCAACTCTACCAGTGCTTCACAATGAAGTTATAAAAAAAGAGTCAAGAGAGTCTCACTGACTGAAAGTGCCCTGTAATGATGTCATCTATTATTTTATAATGTAATCCAGTTCACTTTCATAAAATAAATGGCTAACAAATAGAATTTCACTCTCATTGTCACTGAGCAGTACATTTTACTTTACTCAATATTTTCAAGACTGATCAATGGAAAATAATTAATGGTCAGTTAAAATTGATCACCATTCATTTGCAGTTGATCAGGATTCTAAATGAAATATCAAGTTGTGTTAAACCAAGTAATTTTGGATAGTTTCCAAATTCTATTCTTCATGAATGCCCTTGAGATATTTTAGAGGTAGCATCCATTTTTCACTTTTTTTTAATATAAAGAACAGCCCATGAATTGCAAAGAAATAATTCCACAGCTGAAAGCTAGTGACATGAGGGTAATGACATTAAATGGTCTGCAAGGAAGAAATATTTTGGGGGCAGCTAGGTGGTGCAGTGGATAGAGCACTGGCCCTGGAGTCAGGAGTACCTGGGTTCAAATCTCAGACACTTAATAATTACCTAGCTGTGTGGCCTTGGGCAAGCCACTTAACCCCGTTTGCCTTGTAAAAAAAAAAGAAAGAAATATTTTCTTCACCCCCCCCAGCAACCCAGTTATTTATTTTAATGATAAACCAATTGAGATAC
Organism: Macrotis lagotis; assembly: GCF_037893015.1. NCBI lineage: Eukaryota > Metazoa > Chordata > Mammalia > Peramelemorphia > Peramelidae > Macrotis > Macrotis lagotis. The sequence goes on from NC_133665.1 coordinate 126,265,513, forward strand.
ATGTAGTTTTGGAATAATCATGAAGATCTTACAGAATTGTCAGGATTGGGAGTAGTTTATTCTACAAAAGGCTACTTGGTCAGTGGCAGAAGATGTTCAAGCATAATTATAGAATTAAAGAATCTAAAAATTAATAGATATATCAGCTGCCAATGAATCAATTCATGGAAACTTAGAGTAGTTAATAAGTGGCATCCTGCTTCTGCTTGAAATATCGAAGAGGGAAGTGACAACCTCCACCATTCCAAAGCACAAATTGTTAGGAAGATTAACCTAATGACAAACCTCATTTTGTTTTGTTCAACTTTCCTACACATTGTACCTATTGAAAGAAAAGAGACCTAATCTGTCTTCCAAGTGACAGCAATGCTTCAAACACTTGAAAACAGCTACCAATCCTACTGACAAAGCCTTCTCTACTCTTTTCTAAATTTGTTCAATTCCTTCAAATGATCCTAAATCAATATTGACTTGATACCTTTCACCATCTTGGTCTCCCTTTGGATAATATCACCCTTATTGATGTCTTTTTTAAATCATGACATCCAGATCAAGTATGTACTGGTAAATGTTTACCAATTGATTTTCAGATGAATGAGGGAGGAACAATGTGAATGGCATCCATATTAAGTTTAATCTTCAGTATTGACATACTCCATTCCTTTATTAAGTACATACTATCAACAAACAATAAATCATGCTATAATTTTTAACATTTGTAGATTCTGAGGCATAAATCCTTATACTGAAAACTTAAATAGTGACTTCTTCAAGCCAGTATGAGTTGTCTTCAGCACTATCCTGCCCATAACTGAATGCAATACTCCATGTGACTAATGACAAGAAAAGAGCACAGTGAGATTCTGACCTTCTTATGTTAGGTGATATTTTTCTTAATGTATCCTAAGAGAGAATTAACTTTTTATTACTACTATAGGAGAATTATATTAAATTTACAGTCTACTAAGACCTTTTGTTCTTTTGCAGCACAATACTTCTGTTTTATATTATAATTTTGCACTTGATTTTGCTTTTGTATACAGAGGCTACAGTATCACTTAAAGCACCATAACAATTGCAAAAGTCAAGTCTAGAATGAAAGTTATGAAAAGATGAAAACAGGAATTTCATTTTTCTCTTCTGCAATATTAGTATCTTTTGAAATTAAAAGTTTAAATTAAAATGATAGAATGTCATAAATAAGATCATATATCAATGTCATTATCCATTTTCCACCTATTTGGGAAGAAAATTTTTCATTATGAGATCATTGCTTCTTTTTTCATTTTTGTTAAGTAGAAATTATAAATCACAGAGAAAAATCTGAAGGTCTTGCTGCCTATGAGCCTTTGGTGCCCTTTATTTACAGCTAGTTAAAGTCATGTCGAATAGATTTCATCTTTGTGGCAGCAATTTGGATAAAGATCCTGGAGTATCTGTGCTTTAATTATGCTACTGTGTTTATATACCACACCTAATCAAGTTATCCTGAAGGCTATATCTGGGATGATTTAGAAGCAAATCTGCCACTTTTCTGGAATATACGAATGAGGAAAAAATAAGAGAGTCAGCAAAGGTAAAATTTATAATCTGCCAAAAATAAAGCATCAAAAATGTTTTCAGAGGTCAACTCTTTCTAGCTGATAATATATATTGAGTATTCAACAAATATTTGTGAAATGAATTTGTTAAATGATTTTACTCAAATGGGAGCCACTTACTAGGAGAAAGTGGATTTTTAAACAGAGTTGGCACTTGGTTGGTAAATGTGACTGCCTCCAGGCACTCACCTAGAGTATATGCCCTTGAGATAATTCTGAGAAAGGGTAATTGCTTGGCAAAACAAAGATGACAAATTGAAAATGGAGCATACATAATGCCAAGTTTTCAAATATTTGGAAATAATACATATGCAGGGGCTAAACTTCTTTGCTATGCAGATAGACATTGATAAAGAAAACCAGAGATTTGTATTCTCAGGTAAGTGGCAAACCAACATTGTCTGGAACCAAACTTCATCAGTATACAATGCTTTTCCTAATCATAACAAAGGAAGTCAATCATTTTTGTTTCCCCTAATGACTGAAATGCACAAATTGGACCCTGAATTTTTTTGGAGAAAACAAAGAAATTAGTCAGGAACACAGAGATGAATGGATATGTTTAGATGAATGACACAAAATCACATGAATAGATAAGAAAGGGATAATCCATGCAATTGAAGGGACAGATGTCTCTGGCTATCCTGATTCTAAAGATATTTGACACCATCAGTCTACTGAATTTCTTTTAAACAGAGACCCTTAAAATTTTTGTGTATTAAAGATGCTTTTGGGAATTTGGTGTAGCCATGAATCTCTTGTCAAAATCATTTTAAATATATAGAAATACATAGAATTACAAAGGAAATAAATTTTATTGAAATAGTTAAATATTATTTTAATCTTAATAGTATTTTTTTTCAAATTACAGGTAAAGGTCATTTTCAACATTTGGTTTTGTAAAATTTTGTGTTCCAAATTTTTCTCTCTCTTGCTGGTGGAGTTGTGAATGGATCCAATCATCTGAAGAGCAATATGGAACTATGCCCAAAGAGCAATAAAACTGTTCATTGTCTTTGACCCAACAATTCTAATTCTAGGTATATACCCAGAAGAAATTTTAAAAAATGGGGAAATATTCCAACATATTCATAGCAACTCTTTTTGTAGTTGCAAAAAAAAAAATGGAAATTGAGGGGATGCTCATCAATTGGGGAATGGCTAAACAAATTATGGTACATGACTACTATGGAATATTATTGTTCTATAACAAGCCATAAAAGGTTGGACTCTAGAAAAGCCTGGAATGACATACAGGATCTGATGCTGAGCAAAGACAGTAGAACCAAGAGAACAATGTACACATTATCAACAACATTGTGAGATAATCAACCTTAATAGAAGCAGCTCCTCTTAGCAATTCAGAGAAGACAACCAGATTAGATAGGCTGAAAACAATGTTATCTCCATCCAGAGGTAGAAAAACAAAACTAAAAAGAAAGAAAAACCAATCCTTCTGAATCTGATGAATATTTTATAAAAAATTATCTTCTATCTATTTCCTTTAATTTCTCATATGGAAAAATGACTAATATGAAAACATATTTTATCCAAAATATATATGTACAATGCTAACCTGAATGCTGCTGAGGGGAATGGAGTGGGAATGGAGGGTGGAAGGAAATTTTGTAACTTAAAAATATACTTGTGCATATGAATGGAAAAAATTTAAAAATAAATTAAAAATTATAACATAAACAATTTTTTCTTCCTCTATCCATTCCCCCCCTCTCCTCCAAAAAGCAAAGAATCCGATATTGATTAAACATATACAAACATGTTAAACATATTTCCATGTTAGTCTTACTTTGAAAGAAAAATCAAAGCAAAAGGAAAAAACATCAAAAAGATAAAAAAAAATTGAAAATGAAAAACAAAGTATGATTTGATTTACTGATAGTTCTGTCTCTGGATGTAGATAGCATTTACCAACATAAATTTTTTGAATTGTTGCTGAGAAGAGCTAAGTCTATCTTAGCTGATTATCACATAATGCTGTTAATGTGTACATTGCTCTCCTGATTCTGTTCACTTCACTTAGCAGTTCATGAGAGTCTTTCCTATTTATCATTTCTTATTATACAATAGTATTATATTGCTTTTAAATACTACAACTTACTCAGCCCTTTTTCAAATGATTGATATTCCTTCAATTTCCAACTCTTTGCCACCACAAAAAGTGCTGCTATAAATACTTTTGATGTGTGGGTCTTTTTTTCTTTGTTATGATCTCTTTGATAATTAAAATATTGTTTTCAAAAAAAGCATTGACCCCAGATTAAGATGTCTTGTTTAAAACAACATGCCAAGTGAGTAATGCAAGTAATCAAATTCCCAGACCTGAGTCTGCCTATCACAATGTTCTTTCTCAAAACAGGAGAGAAAACATGATAATAAACTTTCTAGGTGTCTGATTTTTGCTATTTCCCTTCTCTGGGGTCTAGAGTAAGTTCAAGGAAGACTATATATGCCTTTGGTATGAACTGCTTTTCCCCTTTGATATCTACCTGAGACACCTGAATCTCATCTGTGACTCCAGAAAATTATAACTTGTACAGAGGCAACATCCCAGTAAACCAATTTGGTTAATGGGCTAAACTAGTTTGAGGGTAAATGAGAGGGTCTCAAACCCATTGGTGAACTGGGGGTTTCTACTCCAAGCATGTGAAGACTTCCCCTGTCAGAATGGGCAAAAGAGAATAATTCATTCCATTGGCAATAAAGGCAACTTAAGAAAATATTGTGGAATTCTTAGAGTTTGGTTAGACATGAAAGATGCCAAGGTTATTAACTACATTTCAAGTCATCATCAGCCAACTTGACTCTGTTTTGCCACTGGACTGTGATGACTTTGGAAGAGAGAGTGAGGTCAATGTCTTCTTGCAATTCTGCTTCACTTAAACTTCATTTATTCGTGAATCAAAAGACAGCGACCATTTCATTTTACTATTTCTATCCAAAAGTTCTGTAATCATATGACATAGGTCACAGGTAAATGATAAAGCAAAAGAATATCTGTACCTTGTACATAAGTGGCCCAGGCCATAGAGTAAACTCCTCACTGGAAACAGCTTTGGGATTCAGTAAATCTCTAGGTATCTGAACAGTCTTTTAAGGATCACAATATTATTCTCCTGATCTGAGGAAGGGGTTAGAAAATGCCCCCTAATAATTGTCACTTTACCCAATTCTAGCCTATTTACTATCATAGACAGGGATCCCACCCTGTAGTTGAAAGACAAAAAAATTTACAAAAACTTCTTCAAAGGTGATTCTACTCACTATTGGTACATGGTATGTATACACACTCATAGACAACAAAAGATCTCATAGATCTGAAAGACATGTCCTGAGATAACCCAGCAGGTATCACATTTAAATACTTACTTTAGGTGAAACAAATGAAGACTAGCTTAATGAAGTAAGATATGGATACATGATATTTTGAAGGGGCCTCAGTGAAGGAGAGCACCATGAAGCTAGAGTAGGTTTTTCAATTAAAACTAATCTAGTCAACAAGATTGGATACTTACCAAATGTATTGAGCAATAGGCTCAAGCAAGGTGATTGCCATTTGAAGGAAAACATCATATCAACATCATCAATGTCAGATGAATTATGTTACTATTTTTTTCTAGTTTGGTAAAGTAGTTATTTGGTAGTTGTATTGACATGGCATCAAATAATTTAATTTGGGTAGAATTGTCATTTTGATTTTATTAGTTTGACCTAACCATAAGCAAGTGATATTTTCCCAAATATTTAGATATTACTTTATATCAGTGAGAAGTACTTTATAATTGTGTTCATAATGTTTCTGGGTTTGTCTTGGAAGGTAAAATCACCCAGAAATATAAGCTTGTCATCTTTTATTCTTGTAATCTTCAGAGTATTTAATGTTGTCTATAGTTACTTTAAATGGAATTTCTCATTCTCTCTCTCTCTCTCTCTCTCTCTCTCTCTTGGGCTTTGTAGAGAAATGCTGAAGAATTATGTAGGTTTACTTATATCCTACTATTTTCCTGCATTTCTTCATTGTTTCAAGGAGTTTTTTTAGATGATTTTCTCATGTTCTGTAGGTATGACATCATATCATCTGCAAAGAGTGAAATTTTACTTCCTCACTGATAATTCTGAGTCCTTCAGTTTCTTTTTTTCTCTTATTTCTATAGCTAGCATTTCTAATACTATATTGAATAATAATGATGTTGATAGACATCCTTGTTTCACCTCTGATTTTATTGGAAATTCTCTGAGTTTATTCTGATTGCAAATAATATTTATTGATGAGTTGAGATAGATACTATTTATTATTTTAATGTACACTCCATTTATTCCTAAACTTCCTAATGTTTCATATGGGAATGGATGTATTTTATCAGACTTTTTCAGCATCTATTGAGATAATTGAATGATTCCTAATGGTTTTGCTATTGATATGTTCAATTATGCTGAGTGTTTTCCTAATATTGAAGGATCCCTGCCTACCTAGTATAAATCCTAAAATATTATTAAGATTATTCTTTGTAGACTTCCAGCATTTGTAGACTTTGTAGACTTCTGGCCAAGAGGGCAGAGAGAGAGAAGACAGGCACTGTGTTAAGTGCTCCTTTTTCCCCTCAAAAATAAAATGAAAGAAACCTCTTAATAGAAATTTGATCAACAAAACTCAGAAAGTGAAGCTAGGAGAATTAAACCTACCAAGAAGATCTGTGGGTGAAACAGAAGACAAGAGCAGAGGTTCACCCTGGGGACAGCAGCTGGGAGAAGCCAGAGGGCCAGCCTCAAGCATAGAGGGTTTGAAATCCAACTTCAGCTGCAGTTTTTGACCAGGGGAGAGGGGCTACAAGAGGTTGAGTTCCAGCACAGTGTCTCAGAGCATGCCTAGAGAACAACAAGCTGGGTGGGGAACATCAGCTCCTTACTTTCAGCAGAGCCCTTTTCTAAGAACAAACAATAAAGAATCCCCCATCCACTCAGGCTAAGGGTGGGAAACAGAATTCACTCAACAGAAAGGGATTAATTCCCTCCCCCAGGGCACAGCACAGTAGGTCAGGAGTTGCAAAAGGTAAATGAGGAAAATTTTTCTTCTCTAAAAAAAGAATGGACTTGGTGGAAACTAATAAATTCATGAGACAATAAGAATCTTTTAAACAAAACAAAAAGATGGAAAACATAGAATAAAATGTAAAATACCTCATAACAAAACCACGGACATGGAGAACAGATCAAGAAGGGACAACCTGAGAATTATAGGCCTTCCTGAAAACATCAAAGTGAAAAAAAGCTTCGACTTAATATTATAAAATTTAGTGATGGAAAATTGTCCCGATAGCATTGAACCAGAGAGCAAAATAGTTATTGAAAGAATGTATCAACCTCCTCTGGAAAGAGATCCTAAAATGAAAACACCAATGGTCCTTGTGGCCAAATTCCAGAACTATCAGATAAAAGAGAAAATCCTGCAAGTAGCCATAAAGAAAAAAAAATTAATATCAAGGAGCCACAGTAAGGATTACACAGGTCTTGACCTCATCAACATTAAGGGATTAAAGGGCCTGGAATGAGATATTCTGAAGAAAAAAGGGAGCTTGGAATATGTCCAAAAATCAACTATCAGGGAAAGTTTAGCCTTCTTTTCCAGGGGAAAAGCTGGACATTTAAAAGACTTCCAATATTTCCTGATAAAAAGATCAGAACTAAATAAAAAATTGGGACATCAAACAGGAGGCTCAAGAGACACATGAAAGGGTAAATAAAAAAGTAAAAAAGGGTAAAGGGGGAAAAAAGTGCTATCCAATAAAATAAAACTGGCTATATACCCACTTGGGAGAAAGAGTCTCATAACTCTTGAGAATTGTAACTCTATTAGACAGAATATGCTTAGCTGAAAGTGATGGACACTCATAAATTTTCTGTGACTCAGACAGAATGATTTAAAAACAATACCTCCTTAAAAGGGGGGGGACAGTAAAAAGATGGGAGCTGGGAGGAGGCTGAATGGGGTAAATCTCATTACAGCAAGATGTACAAAAGACATGTTGTAATGGAGCGGCATAAGGTAGAATGTGAGAACCACCTGAATCTTCATCTCGACAGATATAGCTTAAAGTTAACTTAGACACACTCAGTTAAGTTGAGAAACTTATCTTACCTTTTAAGCATTAAAATGGGAAAAGGGGAGGGAGGTGCTGGGAGGGGGAGAAAAAGGAGAACTTAACAGAAGGAAAGGAATAAGGGGAAAAGGGAAAGGGGAAATAATGGGGAGGGGGAATTGATATATGAGGGCAAACAGACAGAAGGTGAGAGTATTCAGGAACAAAACACTGGGGGTTATGGATAAAGGGAAAAAAGGAGAAAAATACAAAAGAGGGAAGATAGCATGGAGGGAAATAAAGACTAGTAATTATAATTTTGAATATGAATGGAATGAACTCTCTCTTAAAAATGTAAGCAAGTAGCACAGTGGATTAAAATCCAGAATCCTACAATATGCTACTTACAAGAAACTCATATGAAGTAGAGATACATATAGAGAAAAGGTAAAATGTTGGAGCAAAATATATTTTGCTTCAGCTGAAGTGAAAAAAGCAGGGGTAGCAATCGTTATCTCAGATAAAGCAGCTATAAAAATAGATAGAGTTAAAAGAGTTAAGGAAGGAAAATATATCCTCCTAAAAGGTACCATAGACAATAATTTCAATACAAACTATGTATGCACCCAATCATATACCACTCAAAATAATAGAGGAGAGGTTGAAAGAGCTACAGGAAGATATAGGCAGCAAAACTCTACTAGTAAAAGACCTCAAACCCCCAGCTCTCAGATTTAGATAAATCTACACATGAAATAAATGAGAAGGAAGTTAAGAAGGGGAATAGATGGTGAGAAAACCTAGATATAACAGATGAATGAAGGAAACTGAATGGGGATAGAAAGGAATATACATTTTTTTCTACAGTACATGACACACAAAAATTTACCATGTACTAGGGCATAAAACCTTAATGAACAATTGCCGAAAGGGGGAACTAGAGAATACATCTTTCTTATATCATAATGCAATTCAAATCATTTGCAATGCTGGACCAGGAAGATATATAGACCCAGAATTAACTGGAGACTAAATAGCCTCATTTTAAAGAATGAGTGGATCAAGGAACAAATTACAAAAAAAAGAATAAATTATTTCATCCTAGATAATGACAATAATGAAACAACATACCAAAACCTATGGGATACACTCAAGTCAGCTGTCAGGGGGTATGTTATATCTTTAAATGCTTACATGAATAAATTAGAGAAAGAAGAAATCAATGAACTAAAAATGCAACTAAAAAATTTGAGAAAGAACAAATTAAAAACCATCAATTAAATAGCAAATTAGAAACTTTAAAAATTAAAGGAGAAATTAATAAAATCAAAAGCAAGAAAACTATTGAACTAATAAATAAAGCCAAGAACAATAAAATTGATAAACCTCTGGTCAATTTGTTAAAAAAAAAGAAAGAAGAAAATCAAATTGCTAGTGTCATAAATGAAAAAGTTTAACTCATCACCAATGAGGAGGAAATTGAAGTAATTATTCAGAATTATTTTTCCCACTCTAAGCCAATAAATTTGACATGGATGGATATTTACAAAAATATAAGTTGCACAGATTAATTGAAGAGAAAATTCATTACCTCAATAACCCTATCTCAGAAAAAGAAATTCAACAAGCCATTATTGAACTCCCCAGGAAAAACATCTCCAGGGCCAGATGGATTCACAAGTGAATTCTATTCAAGATTTAAGGAAGAATTGATTTAAATTTTATACGAACTCTTTGGGAAAATAGGTGCAGACAGTACTCTGTCTAACTCTTTCTAGGACACCAATATGGTAATGATAACTAAACTAGGAAGAATTAAAACAGAGAAAGTAAATGATAGATCTATTTCCCTGATGAATATAGATACAAGAATCTTAAATAAAATTTTAGCAAAATGATTACAACAAGTTAGCACAAGGAAAATACATTATAATTGAGTAGGATTTATCCCAGGAATGAAGCATTGATTCAATATTAATAAAACTGTTAGTGAACTTAATTATATCAATAACAGACCAATCAGAAATCATATGATCATATCAATAGATGTTGAAAAAGCTTTTGCAAAAAAAAATAGCATCCATTCCTACTAAAACACTAGAGATTGCAGGGATAAATGGTTTGTTCTTTTGAATAATAAGCAGTATCTGTCTGAAACCATCAACAAACAATATATGCAATGGGGATAAGCTAGAGGTATTCCCAATAAGATCAGGGGTGAAACAAGGATGCCAGTTATCACCATTGCTATTCAATAATGCATTAGAAATGTTAGCTTCAGCAATAAGAGAAGAAAAAGAAATTGAAAGAATTAAAATTGGGAAGGAAGAGGCAAAACTCTTACTCTTTGCAGATGACATGATGGTAAACCTAGAGAATCCCAAAAATCATCTACAAAAATTACTAGTAATAATTAGTAACTTTACCAAGGTAGTGGAATATAATATAAACCCTGAACAATTCTCAAAATTTCTATATATGACTAGCAAGATACAGCAGAAAGAGCTAGAACAACAAATCCCATTCAAAGTTACCTCAAACAATATAAAATACCTGGGTGTCTACCTGCCAAGGTAGACTCCAATACTTTATGTAAACAATTACAAAACATTTCTCACACAAATAAAATCAGACTTAAATAACTGGGCAAATATCAACTGCCCATGCATAGGTTGAACTAATATAATAAAAATGACAGTTCTACCAAAACTATACTTCTTTAGCATCCTACCAATCAAAATTCAAAAAAATTACTTTAATGAGTTAGAAAAAGTAGAAAGCAAATTTATATGGAGTTATAAAAAGTCAAGAATTTCCAAGGATTCAATGAAAAAAGTGCAAAACAAGGTGGTTTAGCCTTTCCAAATCTCAAATTATATTATAAACCATCAGTCATCAAAACTGTCTGGTATTGGCTACGAAATAGTGTGATGGATCAATGAAATAGAATAGGTGCAATAGCAGGAACTGACTATAGTAATCTACTGTTTGATAAACCTTAAGAGGTCAGCAATTGGGATAAAAACTCTCTCTTTGATAAAACCTGCTGGGAAATTTGGAAGTTGGTATGGAAGAAAATTAGATCAGACCAACACACCTCAAATGCTATACCAAGATAACACCCAAATGGATACAGGATTTAGACATATAGACAACAATATTACAAGCAAACTTCAAGATAACGGAGTAGTTTGCCTGTCAGGTCTATGGAAATGAAAGCTATTTATGACCAAAGAAGAGATGGAGAATATCATTAAGAACAAATTAATAATTTGTATTACATTAAATTGAAAAGGTTTTGTACAGATAAAAACCACTGAAAACAAGATCAAAAGGAATGTAGTAAATTGGGAAACAATTTTTACAATTGGCATTTCTGACAAAGGATTCATTTCTAAACTATATGGAGAACTGAGTAAAATTTTCAAAAAAAACAAGGCATCACCAATTGACAAATGTTCAAATGATATGCAAAGGAAATTTAAAGCTGAGGAAAGCAAAGCAATACACAGGGATATGAAAAATTGCTCTAAATCATTACTCATTAGAGAAATGCAAATTAAAGCATCTCTTGAGATACCATCTCACAGACTAGCCAATATGACCAGAAAGGACAATGATCAAAGTTGGAAGGGTTGTGGGAAGTCTGGGACAGTAATACATTGTTGGTGGAGCTGTGAACTCATCCAAACTTTCTGGAGAGCAATTTGGAATTATGCCCAAAGGGCAACAAAAATATGCATACCTTTTGATCCAGCAATACCACTTCTGGGTCTATACCAAAAAGGGCAAAGACATCACTTGTACAAAAATATTCATAGCAGCCCTGTTTGTGGTGACAAAGAATTGGAAATTACATGAATGCCCTTCAATTGGGCAATGGCTTAACAAACTGTGCTATATGCACGTCATGGAACACTATTGTTCTATTAGAAACCAGGAGGGATGGCAATTCAGGGAGGCCTGGAAAGATTTGCATGAACTGATGCTGAGCAAGAGGAGCAGAACCAGAAAACCATTGTACACTCTCAAAGCAACATGGGAGTGATGACCGACCCTGATGGACTCGCTCACTCCATCACTGCAACATCCAGGGACAATTTTGGACTATCTGCAATGGAGAATTCCATCTGTGTCCATGAAAGAATTGTGGAGTTTGAACAAAGACCAAAGATTACTACCTTCACATTAGAAAACAGGAAACACATTATCTTACTATGTATTTTTGCTCTGTCTTACACTTTTATTTTCTTCCTCAATGATATGATTTCTCTGTCATCACATTCACCTGAAATCAATGTATACCATGGAAATAATGTAAATACTAATAGAATGCCTTTTTGTGGGGGTGGGGGAGGGAAGCAAGAATGGGGTAAAATTGTAAAATTCAAAATAAATAATTTTTTTCTTTTTCTTTTTCTTTTGCTGAGTGACATGAGCAGAACCCGAAAAACACTATACACCCTAACAGCAACATGGGGGTGATGATCAACCTTGATGCATTCCCTCATTCCATCAGTGCAACAACCAGGGACAATTTTGGGCTGTCTGCAATGGAGAATAGCATATGTAACCAGAGAAAGAAATGTAGAGTTTAAACAAAGTTTAAGGAGTATTCTCTTTAATTTAGAAAAAGAATGATATCTTATTGTCTGATCTCGTTATCTCTTATATTTTTTGTTTCTTCTTTAAGGATGCGATTTCTCTCTCATCACACTCAATTTGGATCAATGTACAAAATGGAAACAATGTAAAGACTGACAAATTGCTTTCTATGGGGGGTGGGGGAGGGAAGTAAGATGGGGGAAATCGTAAAACTCAAAATAAATAAAATCTTTAATAAAATAAAATAAAATCTTTCTTTAATAAAGGATGGTTCTTTGTCTTATTTTGTTTCTTCCTGGTTTGGATATCAATTCCATGTTGATGTCATAAAATGAATTTGTCAGAACTCCTTCCTCTCTGATTTTTAAAATTATTTTATATATTATAGGAATTAATTGTTGCTTACATGTTTGCTTGAATTCACTTGTAAATGCATCTGGGACTGGGGACTTTTTCTTAGGGAGTTTATTATGGGTTTCTTCAATTTCTTTTACTGTAATGGGATTATTTGACTAATTTATTGCCTCTTCTGTTAATCTGGGAATTTTGTATTTTTGTAAATATCCATTCATTTCATTCAAGTTATCCAATTTATTGGCATACAATTTGGCAAAGTAAATTCAAATTATTCCTTTAATTTAGTCCTCATTGGTGGTTAGTTTATCCTTTTCATTTTTGATTCTGATTCTTCCCTTTTTAAATTGAATTAACCAAATTTAACATGATTAACCAAAGGTTATTCTATTTTATTGATTTTTTCCATAAACTCTTAGTTTTATTTCTGAGTTTTCTTGATTTCCATTTTATTAATCTCTCCCTTAATTTTCAGAATTTCTAATTTGCTATTTAATTTGGGATCTTTTATTTATTCTTTTTTTCTAGAGTTCAAATCTAGGTCCAGATACTTGATAATTACTTAGCTACCTTAGCTGTGTGACCTTGGATTTAACTCCATTAACTCCACTTAACCCCATTGCATTGCAAAAACAAAAACAAAAACCAAAAAAAAAGAAAAGAAAAGAAATGAAAAGAAACAGAAGACAGAGAATGAACTTAAAAGAGTTGAGTATAGTTGGGTCTTGTTTCTCCATTGAAGAGGTCCAGGATGACATTACTATGTCTGAGACCAAAAAACCTGATGAAAAGCAGGGGTGTTAACTTTAAAATTAAGTGTCTCATTATCCTTTGACCCACTTTAAATCTACTGTGTTGACAAAAGCTTAGCACTTTGTCTCATGGAGGAATCAAAAACTGGGTAATACTGAGTGTATCACTGTAACTCATAATCATTTATATATCTCTCAGGTGAGACCTCCACAGACTCCATGTACTTAGAGATCTTTCAGATATTTATAGTGAATTAAATCAGGGTTTGAGTTAATCTTTGCTTCACTTAGCAAGGGGTTATCCTCGGTGGGGGGAAGGGTTAAAGGTTAAAAAAAATAGGCCTTGCTTCACTTAACAAGAAAATAAGTAAAAAAAAATAAAATATAAATAAATAAATAAATAAATAAATAAATAAATAAATAAATAAAAACAAGAAGGTAAGTGTTCTGGGTGGGGAAAAGGGGTTAAAGTGTGAGGGAAAATAGGCCTGAGTATAAGGCACAAATATTTAAAGAAATGATATGGCTTTGGATGATCCTTTGCTCATGAGGAGGACTGTGTGTATTTGGAGGGTGCTTGACAAGGGGCTAAGGTAAAAAATGTTTATAATTATGATTTAATGTAATTTGAAACACTACATATCAAGCAATCAAGCAATCATTCTGTAATGATATCTTGATAACAATATGAGCTTATTAAGCAATCAAATAATCAAACTGTGACTGATGGTATCTGATTAACAATTCTAAAGTAATTAATAATAACTCTACTGGTACAGGTCCAAAGTTTTGCCATTTCAGAGAGAAAGAAAGGAGAATGTGAATGCAGAGTAAATTTTATTCAATAGAATAGGGAATAAAATACATTCCCACTTGAGTTTAAAAATCCACCCTAATATACAGAGGAAGAGGGGATGGGGAAAGAGTGGATATTAATAAAAGGGAAGGTGAATGTACAAGTGGAAATAAATTGAAAGTTAAAGTTTTAAAAGAAAAGTCAAAGGGGAAAGGTAGTAAAATTGTGAGGAGGAATAAGAAAAGGGAAGATAAGGATAAAGAAAGCATGGAGGGAAATACAGAATTAGTATTCTTAACTGTAAATGTGAATGGGATGAACTGTCCCATAAAAGAAAAGTACATGGCAGAATGGATTAAAAACCAAAATCCTACATCTTGTTGTTTACAAGAAAGATATCTGAAGCAGAGAGATACACACAGGGTAAAGCTAAATGGTTGTAGCAAAATATATTATGCTTTAGTTGAGTAAAAGAAAAAATGGATTTCATTAAAAGGGATAAGGAAGGAAACTTCCATCTTCTTAAAAGGCACCATTGGTAATGAATCTTTATCATTACTAGACAAGTATGCAGCTAGTGGAATATCATCCAAATTCCTACAGGAAAAGTTGAATGAATTAGAAGGAGACATAGACAGCAAAACTTTAAAATGGGAGACATCAATCTCCCTCTCACAGAACTAGAAATTTCTAACTAGAAAGTAAACAAAAAGGAAATTAAGAAAGTAAATAAAATCTTAGAGAACTTAGATATGATAGACCTCTGCAGAAAACTTAATGAGGATAGAAAAGAATATGCCTTTTTCACAAGTACCTTATAATCAAATGCATAAAGACATAAATAATGAGTACACACTTCTCAGATGATGATGCAATAAAACATTACAAGTGATAAAACATCATGGAAAGATAAACCAAGAACTAATGGGAAATTAAATAACTTCACCATAAACAACAAATAAAAGAAATAATAAATAATTGCATCCAAGAAAATTATACTGAGACATCACAACAAAATTTATGGGATGGAACCAAGACAATTTTAAGGGGAAAATTTAAATCTCTATATGCCTATATGAATAAAATAGAATAAGAAAAAAGAAGAAATAGAAAAAAGACAAAGTAGAATAATGAATTGTATATGTAACTAAAAAAGCTAGAAAAATAATAAATAAAAGATACCCAATTAAATCACAAATTAGAATTTCTGAAAATTAACGAAGAAATTAATAAAATGGAAAGCAAGAAAACCATTGGATAACTTGAGTGAATGAATGGATAATAGCAAAAATAAAAAATTCCTAGACCTACAAAATACCAAAAATACAAAATTCCCAGTTTAACAGAAGAGGAGGTGTGGCTAGGTGGCACAGTGTATAGAGCATTATCTCTGGAGTCAGGAGTAAATGAGTTGAAATCCATCCTTAGACACTTATTACATTCCTAGCTGTGTGGCTTTGGGCAAACCACTTAACCCCATTTGCCTTGCAAAAAAAAAACCCTAAAAAAAAACCCAGAAGAGGAAATAAATTAGTTAAATATTCCCATTACAGAAAAAGAAATTGAAGAAACCATTAATAAACTCCCCAAGAAAAAGTCTCCAGGCCCAGATGTATTTACAAGTGAATTCTAGCAAACATTTAAGCAATAATTAATTCCTATTCTACACAAAATAGCTTTAAAAATCAAAGAAGGAGTTCTGCCAAATTCCTTTCAAGGCATCAACATGGTGCTGATACCCAAACCAGGAAGAAACAAAACAAAGAATCATCTCATTTTTTTAAGAAAGATTTTATTTATTTTGAGTTTTACAATTTTTCCCCATTCTTGCTTCCCTCCCCCCACCCCCCACAGAAGGCAATCTATTAGTCTTTACATTTTTTCCATGGTATACATTGATCTCAGGTGAATGCAATGACAGAGAAATCATATCATTAAGAAAGAAAATAAAAGTGTAAGACAGAACAAAAATACAAAATAAGATAATGTTTTTTGTTTTCTAATTTGAAGGTAATAGTCTTTGGTTATTGTTCAAATTCCACAATTAGTTCTCTGTATACAGATGGAATTCTCCATTGCAGAGAGTCCAAAATTGTCCTTGGTTGTGGCAGTGATGGAATGAGCAAGTCTATCAAGGTTGATCATCACCCCCATTTTGCTGTTAGAGTGCACAATGGTTTTCTGGTTCTGCTCATATTGCTCAGCATCAGTTTATGCAAATCTTTCCAGTCTTCCCTGAATTGGTATCCATCCCGATTTCTAAGAGAACCATAGTATTCCATGTCATACATATAGCACAGCTTGTTAAGCCATTCCCCCACGGAAGGACATTCACTTAATTTCCAATTTTTGCCATTGCAAACAGGGCTGCCAGAAATATTTTCATTCAAGTGATGGTTTTACACTTTTACATAATCTCTTCAGGGTATAGACCCAGTAGTGGTATTGCTGGATCAAAGGGTATGCACATTTTTGTTGCCCTTTGGGCATAATCCAAAATTACTCTCCAGAAAGCTTGGATGAGTTCACAATGTACAATGTATTAGTGTCCCAGAATTCCCACATCCCTTCCAACATTGATCATTGTCATTTCTGGTCATATTGGTTAGTCTGACAGGTGTGAGATGGTATCACAGAGATGCTTTAATTTGCATTTCTCTAATAACTAATGATTTGGAATGATTTTTTTCTTTTATATGACTATGATTTCCTCAGCTGTAAATTGCTTTTGCATACCCTTTGACCATATGTCAATTGGGGAATTTTTTTTTTAAATTTGATTCAGGAGGTGGCTAGGTGGTGTAGTGGATAAAGCACCGGCCCTTGAGTCAGGAGTACCTGGGTTCAAATCCAGTCTCAGATACTTTATAATTACCTAGCTGTCTGGCCTTGGGCAAGCCAATTAACCCTGTCTGCCTTGCAAGAAAAAAAAAACCTAAAAAAATATTTGACTCAGTTCTCTGTATATTTTAGAAATGAGTCCTTTGTCAGAAATACTATTTGCAAAAAAAAATGTTTCCCAATTTTCCACATTTCTTTTGATCTTGGTCACAGTGTTTTTTTTTCTGTACAAAAGACTTTAAATTTAATGGAATAAAAATTATCTGGTACACTTTAATCGATATTCTCTATCTCTTCCTTAGTCATAAACTGTTTCTCTTTCCAAAGATCTCACAGGTAAACTACTCCTTGATCTTCTAGTTTGCTTATAATATTGTTTTTATGTCTAAATCCTGTATCCATTTTGATCTTATCTTGGTATAGGGTATGAGGTGTTGGTCTAATCTAACTTTCTTCCATACTAACTTCCAATTTTCTGAACAGTTTCTATCAAAGAGAGTATTTTATCCCAATAGCTGAACTCTTTGGGTTTATCAAACAGCAGATTAATATAATCTTTTATTGCTATTGCACCTAGTCTGTTTCACTGATCCACCACTTTATTTCTTAACAAATATCAGACAATTTTGATGACTGATGCTTTATAATATAATTTAAATCTGGTAAGGTTAAGTCACCTTCTTTTCTACTTTTTTTCCATTGAATCCCTGGAAATTGTTGGCTTTATTTCTCCATATGAATTTACTTACAATGCTTTCTAATTCTTTTTTTTTAGGTTTTTTTTTTCAAGGCAAATGGGGTTAAGTGGCTTGCCCAAGGCCAGACAGCTAGGTAATTTTAAAGTATCTGAGACTGGATTTAAACCCTGGTACTCCTGACTCCAGGTCTGGTGCTTTATCCACTAGGCCACCTAGCTGCCCCAACTCTTTCTAATTCTTAAAGTAATTTGGGGGATTTTGATTGGTAGGCGGCTAAACAAGTAGTTTAGTTTTGGAGTAATTGTCTTTTTTATTATATTAATTTGACCTATCCATGAAAAGTTGATGTTTGCCCAGTTTTTTTAAATCTGATTTTATTTGTGTGAGATGAATTTTGTAATTGTTTTCAAAAAGATTTTGAGTCTGCTTTGGCAGGTAGACTCCCAGGTATTTTATTTTGTCTAGGTTACGTGAATGGGATTTCTCTTTCTAGTTTGCCCTGCTATATTTTGCTAGTCATATATAAAAATGTTGAGTATTGATGAGGGTTTATTATATATCCTGCTACTTTACAAAAGTTTCTCATTATTACTAGTAGTTTTTTAGATGACTTTTTGGGATTCTCTAGGTACACCATCATGTTATCTGCAAAGAGTAGGAGTTTTGTCTCTTCCTTCCCTATTCTAATTCCTTCCATTTCTTTTTCTTCTCTTATTGCTGAAGCTAACATTTCTAATACATTACTGAATAGCAATGGTGATAATTGACATACTTATTTCACCCCTGATCTTACTGGCAATTCCTCAAGCCTGCCCATGTTGCATATAAAGCCTGTTGATGGTTTTAGATGAATACTGCTTATTATTCTAAGGAATAAAAACCATCTAGTGTTTTTAGTAGGAATGTGTGCTGTAGTTTGTCAAAAGCTTTTTCAACATCTATTGATATTATCTTATGATTTCTGATAGGTATGTTATTAATATAATTAATTATGCTAACAGTTTTCCTAATATTGAACCATCTCTGCATTCCTGGGATAAATCCTACTTGATTATAATGTATTATCCTACTGATAACTGGATGTACTCATTTTGCTAAGATTTCTTTTAAAACTTTTTCCCCGGGCAGAGTCAAGATGGTGACAAGAAGGGATCCAGTCTTAGGAGCTCTCTGATAAAATTCATCAGCTAAGTACTCTAACTAAACTTTTGAGAGACAGAGCCCACAAAGGGACCCAGTGAGGCAGTTCTCCTACTCAAGGTAACCTGGAAAAGAGCAGAAAGGCTCTGCTCTCTGGGATAGGAGAGGCAGCCAGCCAGAGGGGTGGCACACAAGAGCCAAAGAACCTCAGCCTCCCGGAGGCAGCCCCAGGGCCCTGGGAGTCTCAGCTCACAGCAGTGGGGGAGTCTCCTGAGCTGCACCCCGAGGAGAACCGGGCAAAAAGCGGGGGACCTCTGCCAGAGTGAGCACATGGAGCCCAGCCCTCAGGGCACACAGCTAGCAGCATGGTCTTTTCCCAGCCCTGATCCAGGAAACAGAAGCAGGAGGAGCACATAAGCAGGAGCCTCCAGGGCATGAGCCCATTGAGCTAAGGGAGGGGAGTGAAGAGAGACTGCAGAGCTCTGTCCTGTGCCTCTGGAACAGGATGCTGGGGCTCTGACCACATTCAGATCCTGATAGCAGTCTAGGCCCCCCCCATAGAATAGCAGTGCCCCCCCACCTCAGCCCCATGTCAGAGGGAGGTGCTTATGGTCATTCAAAGACCAGGAGGGAGGACAGAACCTCACACACTGAGACCCTTGTGGGAGTGTCCCAAAAGCTTAGGAAGCACCCCCAAACCAGACCCAGGCTGGGAAAATGAGCAAGCAAAGGAACAAAAGGAAGACTATTGAGAAATGAGGAAGACTGAGAGATTGAGAATTGAGAGATGAGGAAGCACAAGCTCCTGCATCTAAAGACTCCAAGAAAAACAGAAATTGGGCTCAGGCTATGACAGAGCTCAAAAAAAGACTTTGAAAATCAAATGAGGGAGTTGGAAGAAAAACTGGGAAAAGAAAGGAGAGAGATGCAGGAAAAACATGAAAATGAAGTCAGCAGCTTAGTCGAGGAAATCCAAAAAAATGCTGAAGAAAATAGCATGCTAAAAACCAGTTTAGGTCAAATGGATAAAACAGTTCAAAAAGTTATTGAGGAGAAGAATGCTTTAAAAAGCAAAATTGGCCAGATGGAAAAAGAGATAAGAAAACTCTCTGAGGAGAACAAATCCTTCAGACAAAGAATAGAATTCAGGGAGATTGATGAATTTAACAGAAATCAGGAATCAATACTTCAAAATAAAAAAAAAAATGAAAAATTAGAAGAAAGGGGCAGCTAGGTGGCATAGTGGATAAAGCACCGGCCCTGGAGTCAGGAGAACCTGGGTTCAAATACGGTCTCAGACACTTAATAATTACCTAGCTGTGTGGCCTTGGGCAAGGCACTTAACCCCATTTGCCTTGCAAAAAACCCTAAAAGAAAAGGAAGAAGAAAACGTGAAATATCTCATTGAAAAAACAACTGATATGGAAAACAGACTTAGGAAAGATAATTTAAAAATTATTGGAATACCTGAAAGTCATGATCAGGAAAAGAGCTTTGACATCATTTTCAAAGAATTACTACAGAAAAATTGCCCTGATATTCTAGAGGTAGAGGGAAAAATAGAAATGGAGAGAATCCACTGATCCCCCAGAGAAAGAGATCCCAAAAAAACGACCCCTAGGAATATTATAGCCAAGTTCCAGAACTCCCAAGTCAAAAAGAAAATATTACAAGCAGTCAGAAGGACACAGTTCAAATATCATGGAGCTGCAGTCAGGATCACACAGTACTTAGCAGCAGCTACATTGGAAGATCATAGGGCTTGGAATACAATGTACTGGAAGGCAAAAGAGCTTAGAATTCAGGCAAGAATGAAATACCCATCAAGGTTGAATGTCCTCTTCCAGGGAAAAAGATGGACTTTCAATGAACCAGAGGAATTTCAAAGGTTCCTTTTGGAATGGCCAGAGCTGAACAGAAGGTTTGATCTTCAGATACAGGACTCAGGTGAAGCATGGAGATTGGAGGAGTGGGGGGGAAATATGAGGGACTTAATGAGGATGACCTGCATGTATTCCTGCATAGAAAAATGACACTGAAGATACTCATATGAACCTTCTCAGTTAATAGAGCAGGTAGAGAGAGCTTTTATAGTTGAAGCACAGGAGAAAGCTGAATTCGAAGATAAAATATGGTGTAAAAATGGAGTCAATAGAAAGAAAGGGAAATGGAATGGGAGAAAGAAAAAGGAGAGGGGGAGTAGTCCAAGATATTTCACATAAGATTTTTTTTATTGCAATGAGCTATTGCAATGATATGGAAGTGGGGAGGCAAGGGGGAATGAGGGAAACTTTGCTTTCATCAGAGATGGTTAGGAGAGGAAACAGCATATAAACTCAATGGAGTAGACATCTGGAGTAAGAAGGAGGGGGGAGAAGGGGGAAGGGGTGGGGATGTGAATAAAGGAGGAGAGGATGGACCATGGAGGGAGAGTGGCCAGATATAACACATTTTCTTTCTTACTTCTTGCAAGGGGCTGGGATTGGAGGGCCTGCCCAGGACCACAGGGCCAGGTGGACTCTGGGCCTAAGGGGTGATATGGAGGCTCAGGGCTTCTTGGCCCCAGGACCAGTGATCTGTCTGCTGCACCACTCAGTGACCCTACAGCAGAGTCAGAGTGAAAGGAGAGAGAAAATAGAGTACATGGTAGTGGAGAAATAAGAAAGGAGGGAGTTGCAATCAGCAATGGCAATGGTGGAAAAATATGGAAGTAACTTTTGTGATGGACTTATCATAAAGAATGTGATCCACTCACGACAGAGTTGTTGGTGTTGGAACAAAGACTCAAGCACCTTTTTTGTTATTATTATTTGGGGGAGGGTGCAGGGCAAGTGGGGCTGGGTGGCCTGCCTGGGGCCACATGGCAGAGTGATCTTTGGGTGTCTGGGGCCGGATTTGGACCCAGGTGCTCCTGGCTGAAGGACCAATGCTCTGTCTGCCACCCAGCCACCCCTACTATTATTACTATTTTATTTCATTTTGGGTCTTTTTTTCTTTCTTTTTTTTTGGTTTTTGCAGGGCAGTGGAGATTGGATGGCTTGCATGTCACATGGCTGGGTGATTGCTGGGTTTACGAGGTGGATATGGACTCTGGTGCTCGTGGCTCCAGGGCTGGTGCTTTGTCCATTGAGCCACCTGGCCACACCTACAATTATTACTATTCTTTTTTTATTTTAATTTTTTTCTTTCCCATTTACTTTTTTCGCCCAAGCAAGTCTATCTATATTCATGGGGGCGAAGGGGTATTTTGTTTACTTGTAAACAAGAATATTTTATTAATGTAAAAAAACATTTGTACAAAATGAGAATAAAAAATAAATTAAAAAAAAATTGCCCCTAAATTCATCAGGGAGATAGGTCGATACTTTTCTTTCTCTGTTTTAAGTCTTCCTGGTCCAGGTAACAGCACCATATTGGTGTCCTAGAAAGAGTTGGGAGAGTTCCATCTTCTCCTTTTTTTCCAAAGATTTTATATAGAATTGAAACCAATTGTCCCTTAAATGTTTGAGAGAATTCACTTATGAATCCATCTTGCCCTGGATACTTTTTTCTTAGGGAGTTCAATAATGGCTTGTTGAATTTCTTTTTCTGAGATAGGGTTATTTAGGTTTTTAATTTCCACTTCATTTAATCTGGGCAACTTATATTTGTGTAAATATTCATCTACTTCACTTAGATTGTCAAATTTATTGGCTTAGAGTGGGCAAAATGATTCTGAATTATTACTTTAATTTCCTCCTCATTGGTGGTGAGTTCACCTTTTTCATTTATGATATTAGCATTTTGTTTTTCTTCTTTCTTTTTCTTAATCTAATTGACCAGAGGTTTAAAATTTTTATTGATTTTTTTCATAAATCTAGTTCTTGGTTTTCTTTATTAGTTCAATAGTTTTCTTGCTTTTAATTTTATTAATTTCTCCTTTAATATTTATATTTTCAAATTTGGTATTTAATTGGTGGGTTTTAATATGTTCTTTTTTAGCTGCATATTTAATTCATTGATTTCTTTTTTCTGTACTTTATTCATGTAAGCATTTAAAGATATAATATATCCCCTGACAGCCACCTTGAGTGTATCCCATAAGTTTTGGTATGTTGTTCCATTATTGTCATTATCTAGGATCCAATAATTAATTCTTTCTATAATTTGTTGCTTGATCCACCCATTCTTTAAAAATGAGGTCATTTAGTTTCCAATTAGTTCTGGGTCTATATCTCCCCTGCCCCAGTAATGTATATGATTTTAATTGTAATAGGATCTGAGAAAGATGTATTCACTATTTCTTCCTTTCTTCAACTGATATTAGGTTTTTATGTCCTACTAAATGGTCAATTGTTGTGTAAGTGCCATGTACTGCAGAAAAAAAGTATATTCCTTTCTAACCCCATTCAGTTACCTCCATAGGTCTATATATCTAGATTTTCTAACAGTGTATTTACCTCCTTAACTTCCTTCTTGTTTATTTTGATTCAATGTATTTAAATCTGAGAATGGGAGTTTGAAATCTCCCACTAGTAGAGTTTTGCTGTCTATGTCTTCCTGTAGCTCTTTCAACTTCTCCTTTAAAAATATGGCTGCTGTCCCACTGGGTGCATGCATATTTATTATTGAAATTACTTTTTTGTCTATGGTACCTTTTTAGGAGGATATACTTTCCTTCCTTATCTATTTTAATGTTATTTATTTTTGCAGCTACTTTGTCTGAGATAGGCTTTGCAATCCCTACTTTTTTTCACTTCAGATGAAGCAAATATATATTTTGATACAACCTTTTACCTTTTCTTTAAATGTATCTCTCTGCTTCAAATGAGTTTCTTGTAAGCAACATAATGTAGGATTCTGGTTTTTTAATCCACTCTGCTATTTCCTTATGTTCTAAGGGAGAGTTCATTTGATTCACATTCAAATTTATAATTATTAACTCTTTATTGCCCTCTATGTTATCTGCCCTCTGTTGGCATTTTCCCCCTTTTTTCCCTTTATCCATATTCCCCAGTGTTTTGATTCTAAATACTGCCACCTTCAGTATGTTTGTTCTTTTATATTAAACCCCCCCCTTTTTCCTTTTTCCCCTTCTTCCCTTCCTTTTATTAGTTTCCCTTTTTCTCCCCTCCCTGTCCCCCTCCCCTTTTTCCTTTTTAATGCTTGAAAGGTAAGATAAGTTTTTTTAACTTAACTAAGTATGTCTAAATTAACTTTAAGCCAAATCTGATGAGATGAAGATTCAAGTGATTCTCACCTCCTCCCTTCTTCCCCTCAATTACAATAGTACTTTTGTACTTCTTGATGTAATAAGTTTTATCCCATTCATTATCCCTCCAATCTCACTTCTTCTTGCTGCCCCCCTTTTTAAGGAGGTATTGTTTTTAAATCATTCTATCTGTGTCACAGAAAAGTTATGAGTTTCCATCACTTCTGGCTGCATATATTCTCTCTAATAGAGTCATAATTCTCAAGAGTTATACAAGAGTCTCCCAAGTGGCTATATAGACAGTTTTGTCTTATTTGATAGCAGTTTTTTTAAAACCTATTCATGTGTCTCTTGAGCCTCCTGTCTGATGTCCAAACTTCTTATTTAGCTCTGGTCTTTTCATTACAAAATCTTGGAAGTCTCCCAGTTCTTTAAATGTCCAACTTTTCCCCCTGGAAGTGAATGCTCAGCTTTGTCAGGTAGTGGAATCTTAACTCCATTCCATGCTCCCTTGCTTTTCAGAATATCTCATTCCAGGCACTTTGATTCCTTAATTTTGCTGTGGCCAGGTCCTGCATAATACTTACTGTTACTCCTTGGTATTAATTTTTTTTTCTTTCTTGCTGCTTGTAGGATTTTTTCTTTTATCTAATAGTTCTGGAATTTGGCTAAACATTCCTTGGTGTTTTAATTTTAGGATCTCTTTCTGGAGGGGATCAATGTAGTCTTTCAATAACGATTTTGCCCTCTGGTTCCATGATATCAGGGCAATTTTCTATCACTAAATCCTGTAATATTAAGTCCAGGCTTTTTTTTTTTCTCTTTGATGTTTTCATGCCTATAATTCTCAGGTTCTCCTGTCTTGATCTGTTCTGGAAGTCAATGGTTTTTCTGATGAGGTATTTCACTTTTTACTATTTTTTCAATCTTTTGGTTTTGTTTAACATAATCTTGTTTTCTGATGAAGTCTTTAGCTTCTGCCGATTTCATTCTTTTTTTTTAGAGATGATCATTTTTCTTCTTTTATCTTTTGTAACTCCTTTTCTAGTTGGTCCATTCTATTTTTGAAGGACTTTTCTATTTGCCTAAGTATAGTTTCAAGAGAATCATTTTCTTTTTGCATTTGCCCAGTTGAATAGCTGAGTTATTATCATTTTTTATTTTTCCAATTATATTTTCCAAGGATTTGCTTTCTTGCTGTGAGATGTTAATTTTCTTTTGTAACATGTCAATTTTCTCTTGAGTTTATTTCCCCAATTTTTCCAATTGATTTTTAACCTCCTTCCTGATTTGAAAGAAGTTTTTTTCTGGGCTTTAGGCCAATTCATATTCTCCTCAGCAGTGCTAGATCTCTCTGGGTTAGAATCTGTCTCTTCTAAATATTTTTCCATGGGTCCCCCTTTTCTCTGACCTTTTTTCATTATATGTTTGGTTTGGAGGAGCTGGCTCTCAGGCTTGCTTTTGAAGATCCTTAAGGCTTTGTTCACTTGACTTAGTAATTCCAAGGGCCAATTAGTAGGGGGCACTGGTTGCTTTCTCTGGAGTTTTTGAAGTCCTCAGCAGCAGGGTCTTAGTTGCCCTTGAGCACTGGTCTGGGCCCTGGGGGAGGGACTTACTCTCTTTCCTTTGAGTGAACTCTGTTGTCCTGAGGGTGTGGTGTTGTGGGGGGCAGGGATTGTTTATTGTTTGTTCTGGGCAAAGGGCTCTGCTGAGCATATGGAGCTCAGGTTCCCAATCCAGCTGGTTGTTCTTCAGGCCTGCTCTGAGACTCTGTGCTGGAACTCACCCTCCCTAGTTCCTCTCCCCCTGTCCAAAGTCTCTGCTAAATTTGGATCTCAGACTTGTCCATCAAAGAAGTCTCTATGGCTGAGGATGGCACTCTATCTTCCCCCTGCTGCTGTTCTCATTCTGATCTTCTGTTCTCCTCTCCAGCTTCACCCAAGGTCCCCTGAGACAGATCTTATTGGTAGGTGTTGTTCTCCTAGCTTCTCTTTCTGGTTTTGTTGATAGAATTTCTGTTAATAGGTTTCTGTCATGTTAATTTTGAGGGGGTAAAGGGTGTATAGATCCAAGCCTATTTTTCTGGGGCTGAGGTCTGATCCCTGGCTTGTTGTTGGCCAAGATGCTTCCTATGCAGTCTAAGTCTTGCCTTTGTGGAGGCTTGTGTACTCCTTTTGGTCCAGATACAGATTTAGGATGGTTTATTCCCAACCCAGTCCTGTGTATTGCCAGGTGTTCCTAGGGTTCAGACTTTGTTTGAAGTTGGGATCCTCTCTGATGATTTATTATCTAGCTGCTGGGCCCTCTGCTGTTATCAAGCTATTAGGACCTGTATTGCGTTGTGGCTAAAAGCCTCCCATTGGCTTTTCTACTCTCCATCTCCTGGACTTTACTTCCCCTTTCCCCTCCAAAAGATAGACCATTAGAGAAGATACTTCATGATGTGAACCACTGAAAACTTCTTTGAAACCTTTCTTTTTCTTGGTGGTATCTCTAGCTTGAATGTCAGAATATAGGAATATAGGCTTCATTTATCTTTGATAAAGAAAAGATCTGGGAGCATGTTAGCTTCATGCTGCCATCTTGGATCCACCCAGGAAGTCCCCTGTTTTCCAATTTTCTCCCCAGTTTTTGTCAAATATTGAATTCTTAGATCAACATCTCATAATTTAGTAAGTTAAGGTTGTAATGAGAACATGACTTAAACATAAAGGATAACTTCCTACATAAGGAAGAGAGCAAGCAATAAGTTTGCCTGACAGATTTATGGGGAAGGGAAGAATTTATAACCAAAAAGAAAGATAAAAACATCATGAAATGCAAAATGGATTATTTAGATTATATTAAATTAAAAAGGTTTTGCAAAAAACCCCAACAATGTCAAGATTAGAAAGTTAGCAGAAAGTTTGGAAAAAATTTATATTGAATATTCCTGATATAGTACTCATTTAAAAATACATAAAGAATTGAGTCAAATTTTTTTAAAATGCAGCCATTCCCCCTTGATAAATGGTCAAAATATATGAACAGATATTTTTCAGGTTAGTTTCTTCTTTTACAATATATCTAATGTAGAAATATGTTTAATGTAATTGTACATGCATAAGTTAGGCCAGATAGCTTGAGATAGCTTGAGAGAGGCAGAATAATTTAGGACTCAAAACCTTACAAAATTAATGTTGATAACTATCCTTCTTTGTAATTGGAAAAAATACTATTTTTATATATGTATATATTTACATATACATATATGTACATATACTCCTTAAAAGTTCTAAAAACAAGCCTCCCTATTTGCTGTCTCTCTTCCAAATCCTTGAGTTGCTTTCTATTACCACCAGGATATCATGCAGACTCATTAATCTGTTGATTAAAGCTTTTCATAATATTTCTTCAACACAACTTTCTAAATATTTCATTATTTTCTTCTTTAACACAATTTGTAATTTGGACAAAAAAACTACCTTTGAAAAATGACATTTCATTTTCTTTCATTG
The DNA here is from genome assembly GCF_037893015.1 of Macrotis lagotis. Taxonomy (NCBI): domain Eukaryota; kingdom Metazoa; phylum Chordata; class Mammalia; order Peramelemorphia; family Peramelidae; genus Macrotis; species Macrotis lagotis. The sequence goes on from NC_133665.1 coordinate 126,293,083, forward strand.
TACCTTTGCATATAGTGTCCCCCCATGCCCACTCTTAGAAACCTTAGCATCTCAAGAATCATTTCAGGTGTGTTCTATTCAAAATATTCCCTAATTATTCACCTCACCCCATATAAAATGATTCATTTTCAGTTCAAAGAGTCTTTTGTTTACTTATATGTATATAGGCATATATATATAAACATATTAAACTAGCAATAGAATTAAAGTTCCTTACAGAAAAAAAATGATATCAACTTTGATATCTGTACTTAGTTCCTGTCTCAGGACTTTGATCAATGCAAATATTTACCTAATGCTGGTCAAATTGAATTGAATTTGAACTGGGGCAATAATGAATTCATTTCTCCCAGACTTTTTTCTTTGACTATCCTGGCAAAACTTCTAATGAATCAATTAAATCATCATACAGTTCATTTATTAGGTCATTAAAGCTACTCAAGATTATTTGCATTTGGATCAATGTTTGTCATAATATAGAGATAGATAGCCTATACACACAAAATTATCAAGAAATTGTTCAAAAATTGACTGAGTTTGACACTCATCACCTAACAGAAAAAAAAATGAGCCTGATTCTCCAACACAATGTTCAATGTAGTCAAAGAGTTCACTCACAGAAAAGATTAATGGTAAATCAATGATCTTCTTCAAAGATCAATTCCTAGAAGAACTGCAAAAGCATACAAAGTCTAGACCATCTTCCTTTAGAGTTCTCTTGAGGGACACATTGTACACTACTATAAAACTAGAAAGAAATTATTGGAATAGTTTCTTACTAATGGTTTGGATTAAAAGAAAATGTACATATGTAATCAAGGAGAAAAATAACATGAAGCATTAAAATGCTATTAGGTATTTTAAAGTACATTTACCTTAATCTACACTAATGGACATGAAAATTAGTTTTTAATTCGTTACCATAAAAAAAGGAAAAATGAACCCAATGCCAATTAGGATATTTTCCTCCATTTGTATAATGAATAAAAATTAAGTTGCTTCTTTTACAGAAGAAAAATGCAATTGGCTAACATTTTTTAAAGATGTTATGTTAAACTATATTGTTAGATTTCATGATTAAAAAATGAAATCAAATCAAATCATTTCCAAACTTTTCATCAGTATTAGAGATTTTAATCTTGGTTATTGAAAAATACTATGAATATATCAATAGATTTGTGAATACGTAATTGTTTTCCAAATAGTTTATATCAATTTGTTAGTTTTACTCGCAATATCCTATAGAAAGTATCTATACACATCACCAGACTACGGTGCATGTGATTAATTTTTGTTTCAAAGAAGAATCCAGCTGACTTTCTGATTGTGGCAAAACAATCATGATTTGATGAATATCATTTAAGTTATTTTTAAAAAGAAGCAAGGTGGGATTATAAAGACCCTGGTGCAAGTTTTGACTCTTAACATGCACTGTGAGTCAGGAAAAGTCAAGTTATATCTCAGAACTCAAGCCACTCTCTAAGACTCAAATGTCCTGACATGTCTTGAGAGAAGCTTTTTACTTAGTTTCCTATGTTAATGAAATCAGAGTCCACTACCTATATCTTTCTTTTTTTTGATCTACTAAATTTTTCATTTCTCTGTTTTTCCAACTACATGTAACAGTTTTATTAACCATGTTTTGCAAATTTTGAGTTTACATTATTCTCCCTCCCTCTTTTTCTTCCCCCTTGCCCTGAAATAAAGCAATCTAATATAATCTAATCTAATGGGCTCTACATTTATAACAATCCTAAACATAGTTCCATAATGACCATGATAGAGAAGAATCAAACCAAACAGAAGATAGAAAACTTTGGAGAGGAAAAAAAATGATAAAATAAGACAATGTCTAAAAATTGAAGACAAGAAGATTTGTTCTTCATTTAAACTCCACAGTTCCTTTTTTGGGATGTGGATGGTACTTTTCATCACTAGTCTTTTAAAATTGTCTTTGTTATACTATTGAAATGAACATGTTCATTGTAGTTGATCATTACTCCATGCTGATGTTAGTGCATTTGCTGTCTGGTTCTACTCATTTCACTCACCATCAATTCATACAATACTTCCCAGGCTTTTCTGAAATCCCAATCCTAAAAATGGAATTCCTGATAGGGATTCCTGAAATTCCATGCCACTGCATAAAGAGCTACTATGAATATTTATATACATGTAAGATTCTTATACTTTTTTATGATCTCTTCAGGATACAGAATTATGAGTGGTCTTGCTGGATTAAATGGCATGCACAATTTTATTGCCTTTTTGGGCATAATTCCATATTTCTCTCCAAAAAAGATTAGATCATTTTACAACTCAATCATCAATGCATCAGTGTCCCAGTTTTCCCACATCCTAATCAACATTGATCATTATTCTTTCTAATCATATAGGCCAATGTGCTGGTTATGAGATGGTTCCTCAGAGATATTTTAATATGCATTTTTCTATTCAATAATGATTTAGAGCAATTCTTCATTTGAATATAGATAGCTTTGATTTATTCATCTGAAAATTGCCTTTCCAAAACTTTTGACCATTTATCAATTGGGGAATACCATGTTTTTTTTTTAAAATAAATTTGACTCAATTCCCTATATATTTTAGAAAGGAGTCCTTTTCAGAAACACTAGTTGAAAATTTTTTTCCCAATTTACTACATTCCATTTAATCTTGGTTGCAGTAGTTTTCCTTGTGCAACTTTTTTAAAAATTTTATGTAATCAAAATAATCCAGTTTATTGTTTTTAATATTCTCTATTTCTTCTTTTGTCATAAACTGTTTCCCCTTCCCTAGGTCTGACAGGTAAACTATTCCATGTTTTCCTAGTTGGTTTATAATATTATCTTTGATGTCTAAATCCTGCACCTATTTTTACATTATCTGAGTATAGAGTCTATTGAGATACTGATCTAAGCCTAGTTTCTGCCATGTTTTTTCCAGTTTTTCTAGCAGATTTTATTAAAATTTTGAGTGAGTTTTTATCCTAGATGCTGGAGGGTTTTTTTTTTTGGTTTATTAAACAGTAGTTTACCATAGTCATTTACTGCTGGGGTTTTTTTTGCATCTGCTCTATTTTATTTATTCACCACTCTATTTCTTAGCCAGTTTTAAATAATTGGATGCTCGATGCTTTATAATAAAATTTTAGATCTGGTATGACTAGACCATATTTCTTTCTTAAAAAGGTAGGAAACAATTTACAATACCCCTTCAGTTATCCAATATAGTCTGGAATGCTTGAATAGTTAAAGATTTAGCTCTCCTAATGCATTGACTCCTTATGGATGTGAATCCTTTTTTATGACATTTTTGTTGAAAGACTTTGCAGTCTTCTGTCAGAACAAAAACCTTGGAAGGAATTGTGAGATGATGTTATGTGCATGGAATCTATTGAGTCTAATAAAAACCTTCCATCATTTCTATATTTTATATCCTATATACCAAAATTCAATAATGTGGCTCTTCAGCTCTTCATCTATTTGATGTTGCAAGGCAATAGAGTATTCTATAAAAGTAGATGTTTTAAATAATATCCTTTAAATAAACAATTAAATGTAAAGATTTCTAAAATGCCTTATTCTTTTCCCTACCTTGAGAGACATTTCTTGCACACACTTCATAGTTTGTAGAAATTAAATGATATCTTGTAAGTACAGTTCTTAGTAAATCTTTAAGTGGCATTTTTAAAAACAAATTGAGGAATTTACTATCTCATAAGTTAAGACATCTAGTTTTTAATATACCCTGCTATGAAAGATCTGTATTTCCCTCCATTCTATTTTCCCCCATATGTACTCTTCTCTCCTTTCACCTTGTTCCTCCTCACTAACATTTAATTTCTCATCACTACCTCTCTAAATTTGCCTTCCCATTTATCAGTCACTCCTCTTTTGTTTTTCCCTTACCCCTTCTACTTCCCTGTATGGCAAATGCTAAGTTTTCTAAACCCAAATGAATGTACATGTTTATTCCCTCTTTGAGCCAAATTCAATGAGAATAATATTTAAGTATTTCTCAACTCTAATTTCTTTCCCTCTACTGTAATAGGTGTTTTGTGCCTCTTCATGTGATACAATTTATCCCATTATTGCCACTCTCTTTCCTCTTTTCCTGGGACAATGCTTAATTTTTTTAATTCCCTACCTCACCTTTTGCATCATCACAGCAAAATCAACTTTTATCCACACCCTCTGTCTAAGTATATACTCTTTCTAATATTGATATAGTTCTCAAGAGTTACATGTATAATCTTCCTGTTTAGTCATAAAAATAGTTTAATCTTACTGAATAACAATTTTCCTTTTTATCTACCTTCTTATGCATCTCTTGAATCTTGTATTTGAAGATTGAATTTTTATCTTTCCCCCCTTAAGAACATACTTAGTTTTGCAGCACAGTTGATTTTTTATTGTAATTCAAGTTTCTATGTCTACAGAATATATTATATTCCTGGTCTTCTGGGCTTCACATGTAAGTCCTCTTCTGACATGAAGTTTTCATCTTCCTTATTGTCAAAGTAGTTTCATTAGGTTAGGATTTTTCTGTTCTTTTGTTTCTCTAATGTTCATCCTAATCCAACTTTCTTTTGTTGATCTCTGTTCTTGGACCACAGAGAAAAACTGTCCCAAGTTTGGGGGCTGGAAGTCAGAGCTCTGCTACTGACTTTTTGCCCACTGGGGCCTCGCATCTTAGCAGCTTTCCCACTGCAATAGATAGTCATTGCACTGATTGTACTGACACACTGGTGCTCATAATTGACCCTCTACGTCAGGCCTGGAGGCTTCTCAGTTGAGTTGCTGTGCTATTGGCTTATTGAACCTATGTACCTAGGGCGCCTAATTGTTGATCTGAACTGTGGTTGCAAACTTTCTGTTTTCTTCTTTCACACCTACTTGTGCTGGACCATGCTTACCCTACCCTCAAGCAAGACAGGCCTTTCCTGAAGTCCTTTCATGAGATCTTAAACCAGAAATGGAATATTCTGAATTTTTGTGGTTTCTTTCATTCCAGAATCTATTTAGAGCCTCAATTAAGAGTTTCTGAGAGAAGCTAAGAAGAGCACAGGGAGAGGTTTTTGCTTCTCTCTATCATCTTGGATCCACCATAACCCTCCAACCTATTTTCTCCATTTATGCTTTTCTCTCGTCTTTCAATCTATCCTCCCTCCTCAGTATTTTAATTTTGACTACCATCTCCCTCAATCTGTCTTCCCTTCTATTAGTATATCCCACCTTTCCTTATCCCTTTCCTCTCCTACTTCAATGTAGGATGATAAATATCTAGACAGAATTGGAAGTGTATGTTATTCCCTCTTTTAGTCAAAACCTTTGAGAGTAAGATTCAGTCAACACTCACCCCCTCTCTTTTATCCCTCTATTATAATAGATACTTTGTGCCTCTTCAAGGGATATGGTTTTTCCTATTGGGCCACTGCCATTTTTCTCTAAGGAAAATATTATTTTTTAATATCATCACATTTTAATCAACTTATATTCAGATCCTGTATCTAAGTATAATTCTTCTAACTATACTAGTAGAAATACAGTTTGAGAGATACAAGTATGATCTATCCATCTAGGGATGTAAACAGTTTAAACTTATTAATATTTTTTCTTTTTCTGCTTACCTTTTCATACATCTTGTGAGTCTTATATTTGAAGGCCAAATTTTCTCTTCAGTTCTGATCTTTTTATCAGAAAAGTTTGAAAGTACTCTCTTTCATTGAATATGCATTTTACACCTCAAAGATTATGGTCAGTTTTTCTGGATAGTAGATTCTTTTTTGTAATCTAAGCTCTTGTGTCTTTATAAATATAAAATTATAGGCTCTCTGATTCTGAAAGTTGACAATTTTAAGGTCCTCATAATCATGACTACAAATCCTTAGTACATGGATTGTTTCTTTCAGACTGCTTGCATTATTTTTTTCCTTGACCTGAGAATTCTGCAATTTGACTATAATATTCCTTTGAATGTTTAATGAAATCATTTATTCAGGAAATTTTTCTTGGATTCTTTCAAGGACTATTTTATCTTCTCAGGTTAGGATCCTAGGACAATTTTCTTTGATAGTTCCTTGAAAAACATTGTACATGCTTTTTGTTTTTTGTTTTGTGCATTTTGACTTTTAGTTAGTTCAATAATTCTTAAATGATTTCTGCTTGTTAGATATTCCAGATCAGTTGATTTTTCCTATGAGATGCTTTATACTTTCTTCAATTTTTCCATTCTTTTGATGTGATTTGAAGAATAATTAATGTCTTATAGTCTTTAGCTTTCACTTACTCAATTCTAATCTTTAAGGTTTTATTTTCTTCAGCTAGCTTTTCTATCCAATTTTCCATTTGACTAATACTAATTTTAAATGTTTTGTTTTCTTCAGTTAATATTTGTACTTATGTTTCTAAGCTGTTGACTCTTTTTACATTATTCTGCATAATTCTCATTTTAAAACATATTTTTTAATTTTTAATTTTACAATTTTCCCCCTAATCTTACTTCCCTCCTCCCACTGCCCATAGAAGGCAGTCTAATAGTCTTTATATTGTTCCTATGCTATGCAATGACCTAAAGTGAATGTTTTGAGAGAGAAATCATAGCTTTATGGGGAAAAAATGAGATAGAAAGATTAGATAATAAGTTTTTTTATATAAAAGGTAATAGTCTTTGGTCTTTGTTCAAACTCCACAATTCTTTCACTGGATATAGATGGTATGCTCCATTGTAGATAGCCCAAAATTGTGCTTGATTGTTACACTGATGGAATGAGCAAATCCATTAAGACTGATCACCCTTCACCCTTAAAACATAAGGAAATAGCAGAGTGGATAAAAAATACAGAATCCTACAATATGCTGCTCTAAAGAGGCTCATTTGAAGAAGATATATTTATTAAAGGTAAAAAATTGGAGCAAAATATATTTTGCTTCAGCTGAAATGAAAAAAGCAGGGATAGCCATCCTCATCTCAAAGCAGCTGCAAAAATAGATAGCATTAAAAGAGATAAGGAAGGAAACTATATCCTCCTAGAAGATAGCATAGACAATAAAGTGATTTCAAAACTGAATATCCATGCACCCAATGGAATAGCAACCATATTCTTAGAGGAGAAGCTGAAAGAACTAGAGGAAGACATAGACAGCAAAACTTTACTAGTGGGAAACTTCAAACTCCCACTCACAGATTTAGATAAATCAAATCATAAAATAAACAAGAAAGAAGTTAAAGAAGTAAATAGATTTTTTTTATAAAACCTAGATATGATAGACCTATGGAGGAAATTAAATGGGGATAGAAAGGAATATACCTTTTTTCTCTGCAGAACATGGTACTTATACAAAAATTGACCATGTACTAGGGCATAAAAACTTAATAATAAATTGTAGAAAGGCAAAAGCACTGAATGAATCTTTCTCAGTGCAAGAAAAATCTTATGCAGTATTGGACCAGGGAGATAAAGAACCACAATTAACGGGAAACTGAAAAACCTCATTTTTAAGAATGAGTGGATCAAACAGCTATATTATATAAAGAATTAAGTATTTTTATCATAGATAATGACAATAATAAAACAACATACCAAAATCTATAGTATTCACTCAAAGTGGCTGTCAGGAGATATACTATATCTTTAAATACTTACATGAATCAAAGATGAAATCAATGAACTAAATATGCAACTATAAAATTAGAAAAAGAAAAAAACTAAAAGCTCCCAATTAAATACCAAATTGTAAATTCTAAAAACTAAAGGAGAAATTAATAAAATTGAAAGCAAAAAACTAATGAATTAACAAATGAAACCAGGAGCTGGTTTTATGAAAAAAAATAAAAGTTTTAAACTTTTTGATTAAAAATAAAAGAAAACGAAATTGCTAATATCATAAATGAAAAAGGTGAACTCACCACCAGTGAGGGGGAAATTAAAGTAATAATTCAGGAATTATTTTGCCCAACTTTATGCTAATAAATTTGACAATCTAAGTTCAGTGGACAAATATTTGCAAAAAATATAAGTTGCTCAAGTTAAATGAAGAGGAGATTAAATAGCTTAAACAACCATATCTCAGAAAAAGAAATTCAACAAGCCATCATTGAACTCCCTAAAAAAACTCTCCAGGGCTGATAGATTCACAAGTGAATTCTGCCAAGCATTTAAGGAACAATGGGTTCCAATTCTGTATAAACTCTTTAGAAAAGTACATGAAGAAGAACATCTGCCTAACCCTTTCTATGACACCAATATGGTCCTGATACCTAAGCCAGGAAGAGTTAAACCAGAGAAGTAAAAGTATAGACATAACTCCCTGATGAATATAAATGCAAAAATCTCAAATAAAATCTTAGGAAAATGATTACAACAAGTTATCACTAGGATAATACAATTTGATGAAGTAGGATTTATCCCAGAAATGCAAGGTTGGTTCAATATTAGGAAAACTGCCAGTATAATTAATTATATCAGCAAAAAAAACTATCAGAAATTATATGATCATATCAATAGATGCTGAAAAATCTTTTGACAAAATGCAACATCCATTGCTACTAAAAACACTAGAGAACATAGGGATAAATGGACTGTTTCTTAGAATAATAAGCAGTATCTATATGAAATCCTCAACAAGCATTATATGCAATGGGGAGAGGCTAGGGACATTCCCAATAAGATCAGGGGTGAAACAAGGATGCCCATAATCACTACCACTACTGTTCAATATTGCATTAGAAATACTAACTTCAGAAATTAGAAAAGAAAAAAGAAATTGAAGGAATCAAAATTGGGGAGGAAGAGACAAAACTCTCACTCTTTGCAGATAACATGATGGTATACCCAGAGAATCCAAAGAAATCATGTAAAAAAACGACTGGAAACAATTAGCAATTTTTAGCAAAGTTGCAGGATATAAAATAAAACCTCATAAATCCTCAACTTTCCTATCTACAACTAGCCAGATATAAGAGCTAGAAAGAGAAAAACCATTCAAAGTAACCTCAGACAATATAAAATACCTGGGAGTCTGTTTGCCAAGGCAGACTCAGAAACATTTTGAAAACAATTGCAAAACAGTTCTCACACAAATTAAATCAGATTAAAATAACTGGACAAACATCTAATGCTCATGGATAGGTAGAGCTAATATAATAAAAATGACAGTTCTACCAAAATTAAACTACTTGTTTAGTGCCCCACCAATCAAAAGTCCCAAAAATTACTTTGAGGAGTTAGAAAAGTTGTAAGTAAATTCATATGGAGAAATAAAAAAAATCAAGAAATTCCAGGGATTCAATGAAAAAAAGTGGAAAAGAAGTTGGATTAGCCCTACCTGATTTAAAATTATATTATAAAGCATAAGTCATCAAAACTGTCTGGTATTGGCTAAGAAATAAAGTGGTGGATCAGTGCAATAGACTAAGTGCAATAGCAGGAAATGATTATAGTATTCTTCTGTTGAAAAATCCAAAGAGTCCAGCTATTGGGATAAGAATTCTCTCTTTAATAAAACCTGCTGGGAAAATTGGAAGTTAGTATGGAAGAAACTTAGATTACACCAGCACCTCACACCCTATACCAAGATAAGATCCAAATGGATGCAGGATTTAGACGTAAAAAAACAATACTATAAGCAAATTAGAAGATCAAGGAGTAGTTTACCTCTCAGATCTATGGAAAGGCAAGCAGTTTATGACTGAGAACGAGATGGAGAACATCACTCAAATCAAACTAGATGATTTTGATTACACTAAATTAAAAGCTTTTGCACAGATAAAACCACTGTAATCAAGATCAAAAGAAATGGAGTAAACTGGGAAACAATCTTTACAACTAGTATTTCTGACAAAGGGCACATTTCTAAAACATACAGAAAATTGAGTCAAATTTTCAAAAAAAAGCCAATCCCCAATTGACAAATGGTCAAAGGATATGCAAAAGCAATTTACAGATGAAGAGATCAAAGCAATCCACAGGCATATGAAAAATTGCTCTAAATCATTACTTATTAGAAAAATGCAAATTAAAGCTTCTCTGTGTTACCAGCTCACACCTGTCAGACTGGTCAACATGAGCAGAAAGGACAATGATCATTCTTGGAAGGGTTTTGGAATATCTGGGACACTACTACATTGTTGGTGGAACTGTGAACTCATCCAACCTTTCTGGAGAGCAGTCTGGAATTATGCCCAAAGGGCAACAAAAATGTGCCTACCCTTTGATACATCAATACCACTACTGGATCTATACCCTGAAGAGATTATGAAAAAGAGTAAAAGCATCACTTGTACAAAGATATTCATAGCAGCCGTGTTTGTGGTGGCAAAGATTTGGAACTCAAGTAAATGTCCTCAATTGGGCAATGGCTTAGCAAACTGTGCTGTATGTATGTCATGGAACACTATTGTTCTATTAAAAACCAGGAGGGGTGGGAATTCAGGGAAACCTGGAAAGATTCACATGAACTGATGGTGAGTAAGATGAACAGAACCAGAAAAAAATACTGTACACCCTAAAAGCAGCATTGGGGGATGATCAACCTTGATCAACTTGCTCATTCCATTAGTGCGACAAATAGGAACAATTTGGGGTTGTCTGAAATGGAGAATACCATCTGTATCCAGAGAAAGAACTGAGGAGTTTGAACAAAGAACAAGGATTAATAACTTAAATTTAGAAAAAAAACCTGATTATCTTATTAATCTGATCTTGCTGTCTCTTATACTTTATGTTTCTTCTTTAAGGATATGATTTCTCTCTCATCACATTCAATTTGGGTCAATGTATACTGGGAAATTGCCTTCTGTGCAGCATGGGGGGGGGGAGTAAGATTAGGAGGAAAATTGTAAAATTCAAAATAAATAAAAACTTTTAGTACAAAAAAAGAAGATTGATCATCAACCACATGTTGCTGTTATGGTGTACAATGTTTTCCTGAATGTGCTGATTTCACTTTTCATCATTTCATGTAAAACCTTCCAGGCTTCTCTAAATTCCCATACCACCTGTTTTCTAAGAGAACAATAATGTTCTATAATGTACATATACAACAATTTGTTCAGCCATTTGCCCGTTTATGGATATTCACTCAATTTCCACTTCTTTACCACCACAAACAGAGCTTCTATGAATACTGATGTTTGTACCCCTTTTCCATGATTTCTTCAGAGTATAGAGCCAGTTGTAGTGTTGCTGGATCAAAGGGTATGCACATTTTTTTTGCCCTTTGAGAATAATTCCTAATTGCTCTCCAGAAAGGTTGAATGAGTTCACAGCTTTACCAACAATGTAGTAATATCACAGATTAACCATATCCCTGTCAACACTGATTATTGTCCTTTGCGGTCATACCGGCCAATCTGAGATGTGTGAGGTGGTGTCTCAATGATGCTTTAATCTGCATTTTTCTAATGAGAAATGATTTAGAGCAATTTTTCATATGACTATGGATTGCTTTGATTTCCTCATCTGTAAATTGCCTTTGCATATCCTTTGGCCATTCCTCAACTGGGAAATGGCTTGTTTTTATTTTAATAAAATTGACTCAGTTCTCTATATATTTTAAAAAAGAGTCCTTTGTCAGAAACGCTAGTTGTTAAAATTGTTTCCCAATTTACTACATTTCTTTTGATCTTGGTTACAGTGGTTTTGTCTGTGCAAAAGCTTTTCAATTTAATGTAATTAAAATTATCTTAATTGTATTTAATAATTTTCTTCATCTCTTTCTTGATCATAAACTGTTTGCCTTTCCATAGATCTGACAGGTAAACTATTCCTTGATCTCCTATTTTGCTTATAATATTGTTTTGTATATTTAAATTCCGTATCCATTTTGATTTTATCTTAGTCTGGGGTATGACATGTGTTGGTCTAATCCAAGTTTCTGCCATACTAACTTCCAATTCTCCCAAAAGTTTGGATCAAAGAAAGAAATTATATCCCAAAATTTGGATTCTTTGGGTTTTTCAAGGAACAGATTACTATAATCATTTCCTACTATTGCACCTAGTCTATTCCACAGTTCCATCACTCTATTTCTTAGCCTATACCAGACAATTTTGATGACTGATGCTTTAGAATATAATTTTAGATCTGGTAAGACTAAGCCACCTTCTTCTGCACTTTTTTCATTAAATTCCTGGAAATTCTATACTCTTAATTTCTCCATAGGTATTTACTTACAATTTTTTCTAACTCATTAAAGTAATTTTTTGGATTTTGGAATTTTGATTGGTAGGCCCTAATTAAGTAGTTTAATTTAAGGTACAATTGTCATTTTTGTTATAATAGTTTGGCTTATCCATGAGTAGTTGGTATTTGTCCAGATTTTTAAATCTGATTTTATTTGTTAGAGAAGAGTTTTGCAGTTTTTTTTCATAAAGTTTCTGAGTCTGCCTTGGCAGGTAGACTCCCAATTTTTAATATTGTCTGAAGTTATTTTGAATGGGATTTATCTTTCTAGTTCTTGCTGCTGTATCTTGGTAGGCATATATATATATGTGTATATATATATATATATATGTAGAAATGCTGAGGATTTATGAGGGTTTATTTTATATTCTGTGACTTTGCTAAGGTTGTAAGGTTGTTAATTGGTTTCTTAGATAATTTTTTAGGATTCTCTAGATACACCTTCATGTCATCTGTAAAGAGTGAGAGTTTTGTTTCTTCCTTACCAATTCTAATTCCTTCAATTTCTTTTTCTTTTCCTATTACTTAAGCTAGCAATTCTCACACAATATTGAATAGTAGTGGTATTAAGAGGTATGCTTCTTTCACCCCTCATCTTTTTGGGGATGCTTCTACCTTATCCCCATTGCATGTAATGCTTGTTCATGGTTTCAGAGAGCTACTGCTTATCATTATAAGGAACAATTCATTTATTCCTATGTTCTCTAGTGTTTTTAGGAGGAATGAGTGTTCTATTTTGTCAAAGGCTTTTCAGCAGCTATTGATATAATCTCATGATTTCTTATAGGTTTGTTATAGATGTAGTTAATTAAACTAACAGTTTTCCTAATATGGAACCATCCCTGCATTCCTGGGATAGATCCTGCTTGGTCATAGTGTACTATCCCAGTGCTAATTGGCTGTAATTGCTTTGCTAAGATTTTATTTAAGATTTTTGCATCTATATTTATTAGGGAGATAGATCTATAATGTTCTTTTTCTGTTTTGACTATTGTTGTTTAAAGTATCAGCACCATATTGGTTTTTTGGTTTTAGAGAAAGAATTAGGCAGAGTTCCATCATTACCTATTTTGCCAAAGAGTTTATATAGAATTGGAACCAAATGTTCCTTAAGTGTTTGATAGAATTCACTTGTGTATCCTTCTGGACCAGGAGATTTTTTCTGAGGGAGATCAATAATGGCTTGTTGAAATTTTTTTCTGAGATATGGTTGTTTAGGCATTTAATTTCCTTTTCATTTACTCTGGGAAACATATATTTTTGTAAATATTCATCCATTCCACTTAGATTATCAAATTTCTTGGCCTACAGTTGGGCAAAATAAATTAGCATTGTTATTTCAATTTCCTCCTCATTGGTGGTGAGTTCACCTTTTTCATTTATGTTACTGGTAATTTGATTTTCTACTTTCTTTTTTAAATGAAATTAGCCAGAGTTTTATCAATTTTATTGTTTTTCCCCCTACAACCAACTCTTGATTTTATTTATTAATTCAATAGCTTACTTACTTACTTTGAATTTTAATTTTTAGAATTTCTAATTTGGTATTTAATTGAGGGTTTTTAATTTGTTCTTTCTCTAATTTTTTTAGTTGCATGTTTAGTTCATTGATTTCCTTATTCTCCAACTTATTCATGTAAGCATATAAAGATATAATATATACCCTGACAACTGTCTTGGTTGTATCCAATAAATTTTGGTATGTTGTCTCTTTAATGTCATTATCTAGCATGAAATCATTAATTCTTTCTATAATTTGTTGTTTGATTCATTCATTCTTTAAAATGTAATTATTTACTTTCCAATTAGTTTTAGGTCTAACTTTCCCTGACCCATTACTGCATGTGATTTTTATTACATCATGGTCTGAGAAGGATGCATAGGGATTTCTGCCTTTCTGCATTTGATTATTAGGTTTTTATGCCCTAGTCCATGACTAATTTTTTGGAAGTGTCATGTACTGCAGAAAAAAAGTATATACCTTTCTATCTCCATTCAACTTTCTCCAAATGTCTATCATGCCTAGGTTTTCTAACATTCTATTTATCTCTTTAACTACCTCTTGTTTATTTTATGGTTACATTTCTCTAAATATTAAGCATGGGACTTTGAAGTGCCCCTCCAGTAGAGTTTTATACTCTATATCTTCTTGTAGCTCTTTCAACTTCTCCTCTAAGAAATTGGATGCTATACCACTTGGTGCATAAATATTTAGTATTGATATTGTTTCATTGCCTATCATACAATTTAGGAGGACAGAGTTTCCTTCCATATTTCTTTCAATGAGATCTATTTTTGCAGTTGATTTGTCTGAGATAAGAATTGCTACCCCTGCTTTTTTTCACTTCAGCTGAAGCAAAATATATTTTGCTCCAACCTTATTTTTTACCTTTACTCTGTATGTATCTCTCTGCTTCAGATGAGTTTCTTGTAAGAAGAACATTGTGGGATTCAGATTTTTAATCCAGTCTGTTATTCACTTTTGTTTTATGGAGGAGTTCATCCCATTCATGTTCACAGTTATAATTACTAAATTTTTATTGCCCTCCATGCCATCTTCCCTCTGTTTATATCTTTCCCCTTTTTTCACATTGGCCATATTCCCCAGGATTTGGTTTCTGAATATCACCACCTTCAGTGTATTTGGCCCCTTATATCCAACCCCTTCCCTTTCTTTTCTCTTTCCCTTTTCCCCTTCTTCTTTCTGTTAGTTCCTTTTTTTCCTCCCCCCTCACATTTTAACCTTTACTACTTGAATGGTAAGATAATTTTCCCAATTTAACTGAGTGTATGCATGTTAGCTTTAGTCCTAATCTGATGAGAATAATATTCAGGCAGTCCTCACTTCCTCTTTTCTTCCCCTGTATTGCAATAGGTCCTATGTACCTCTTTATGGAATGTGATTTACCCCATTCAGTCTCCTCTATCCTCCCATATGTTTACTGTCCCCCCTTTTTAAGAAGATATTGTTTTTAATCATTCTACCGGAGTCATAGATAAGTCATGAGTGTCCATCACTTAGGGCTAAATATATTATCTCTAGTAGAGTTACAATTCTTGAGAGTTATGAGAATCTTTCTCCCTGATGGGAATCTAATCAGTTTCATCTTATTGGATAGCAGTTTTTTTCTTTACCCTTTTTTAAAAATTTTCATATGCCTATTGAGTCTCTTGTTTGATATTCAAATTTTCTATTTAGCTCTTGTCTTCTGTTTTTAGGGTTTTATTTACAAGGCAATGGGGTTAAGTGACTTGCCCAAGGCCACAGCTAGGTAATTATTAAGTGTCTGAGGCCAGAATTGAACACAGGTACTCCTGACTCCAGGGCCAGCACTCTATCCACTGCATCACCTAGCTGCCCCTAGCTCTTATCTTTTATCAGGAAAAGTTGGAAGTCTCCTATTTCATTAAATGTCCATGTTTTCCTCTGGAAGAGAATGCTCAACTTTGCCAGAGAGTGGGGTTTTGGCTGAATTCCAAGCTCCCTTGCTCTCTGGAATATCACATTCCAGGTCCTTCAATCCCTTATTGTTGATGCAGTCAGGTACTGTATAATCTGTACTGTGGCTCCTTGGTATCTAAATTGTTTCTTTCTGGTTGCTTGCAAGATTTTCTCTTTTATCTCATAGTTTTAGAATTTGGCCACATTATTCCTTGGTGTTTTCATTTTTGGATCCCATTCCAGAGGGGATCAATGTAGTCTTTCAGTAACTATTTTGCCCTCTGGTTCCCTGATATCAGGGTAGTTTTTCATCACAAATTCTTGAAATATTACGCCTAGGCTTTTTTTTCTCTCTTCAATATTTTCAGGAAGACCAATAATTCTTAGGTCATTTCTCCTCAATCTATTCTTTAGGTCAGTGGTTTTACTGATGAGGTATTTTTCATTATCTTCTATTTGTTTGATATTTTGGTTTTCTTTAACAAAAGCTTGTTGTCTCATGACGTCATTGGTTTCCACATTTTCCATTCTATTCTTTTTTTTAGGTTTTTTTGCAAGTCAAATGGGGTTAAGTGGCTTGCCCAAGGCCACACATCTAGGTAATTATTAAGTGTCTGAGACTGGATTTGAACCCAGGTACTTCTGACTCCATAACCGGTACTTTTTCCACTGTGCCACCTAGCCATGCCTCCATTCTTTTTTAAGACAATAATTTTCTTCATTTGCCTTTTGCAACTGCTTTTCCAATTGGTCAATTCTATTTTTGTAGGAGTTTTCCATTTGCCCAAGTATAGTTTTGTGAGAATTATTTTCTTTTTGCATTTGCCCAGTTGAGGATCTGAGAGAATTATTATCTTTTGTATTTGTCCAATTGTATTTTCCAAGGATTTGTTTTCCTTGTTGCCAGATATTAATTTTCTCTTGCAAGGTGTTATCTCTTTAGTTAATTTCTTTTCCAAGTTTTTCTAATTGATTTTTAGCCTCCTTTCTGATTTCTTCTCAGAAGTCTTTCTGGGCTGGAAACCAATTCATATTCTCCTCAATTCTAGATCTCCCTGGTTTAGGATCTTTATTTTCAAGGTTGTTTTCCATTGGCCCCCCTTTCTGCTGGCATTTCTTCATTTTCCTAGGATCTTATTTCGATGGGAGGGGCTGGATCACAGGGGTTTGGTTTTGAAAACCCTAGAGCCTTTGCTCAATGAGTTTAATAACTCCAAGTGGGTCATCCATTAGGGGATGGTGGTTCCTTTCTCAGGAATGTTTGTGGTCTTGATTTGTGTCTCTCTCCCTAGGCCTGGAAGGAGTGGGGAAAGCTGCAGGGTCTGAATTAGCCTTGAGCTATGTGGGCTGGGCCATAGGGAGGGTTAGTTAATCTCCTTATTCAACTGTGGGAGCTCTGCTGCTCACACCTGAACCTGGAGGGTTGGGGAGGGAGCCCGCTGTTAATGTGTTTATTTTAGGAAGAAAAATCAGTTGAAAATATGGAGCTCAGGTCCCCAAGCCAAGATGACTGATCTCCAGTCTCTCTGAGACTACCCAGACTGCTACTCCCACAGACAAAGCCTCTGGGGCTAAGGTCAGTCCCCTGGCCTCACACCACCAATGGCACTGGGCTGGCTCTCTGCTCTCCATTCCTGGTTCACCCATGATCCCCTGAGACAGACCTTGTTTTCTCCTAGCTTCTCTTTCTAGGTTTTGTGGATGGAATTTCTGTTAAGAGGTTTCTTTCATATCATTTCTTATGGGAAACCAGGAAAGGAAATGTTCACAAAGTTCCTGGCTTATCTCCACCATCTTGGCCCTCTATTTCTTTTCCAAGTTTTTCTTCTATCTTTCTTACTTGATTTTTAAAATCCATTTTTAGTTCTTCCAAGAGGACTTTTTGGATTTGAGACAAATTTATAACCCCCTTTGGGGCTTTACATGTAGGCATTTGCACCTGTTTTCCTGTTCTGAAATGATGTTTTGATCTTCCTTTTCATGAATGGTTAGGGTTCTTTTTTCCCTCATTTTTAAAATTAAGTTCTATTTCTGAGGCACAAGGGAAATATTCCAAAGCTTCTTGTATTGTGGGTCAAATGTTTGGGGCCTCTACAATGGTGCCTTAGATAGTGACAGCTTGCTTGCTTCTGGCATTATATTAGGGACACCAATCCTGCCTATTGTTCTGGCATCCCAGTGCTTATACTATTCCTTCTGCTCTGGGGTTGGGGTCCCCACTGCTGACTTGCTCAGTAGAAGCATCATATTGAGTTCCAAATAATACGCCTGTGTTGGGGTTTTGCTTCCCTTTTACCCAAGTGAAAGAAATTTTTTTGAAGTTTTTCCAAGATAATTTGAGATGAAAAATTGTTTAATTCCCTTTTTTTTGTGAGCTCTGTTGCTGCAGAGGCTATTTATATGCTTCATTTAAGATTTCAGAGGAAAAATTAGAAAAAACTGTGGGAATTCCTTAGCTTCTCTCTGCAAAATTGACTCTGCCCCGCCCTCCAAAAATTCTGCATGCATTTTAAAGTATACTGATGATGCAATAGATAAAACATTGGGCTTGGACTCAAGAAGACTCATCTTCCTGAGTTCAAATCTGGTCTCAGAAATCAGCTGTGTGACTATAGGTAAGTCATTTATCCTGGCTTATCTTTATTTCTTCATGTGTAAAATGAACTGGAAATGGAAATAGCAAATCATTTCAGCATCTTTGTGAAGAAAGCCCAAAATGGGGGGGGGGGAGCCAAGATGGCGACAAGAATGGATCCAATCTTAGGAGCTCTCCGATAAAATTCATCAGCTAAGGACTCTAACTAAACTTTCGAGAGACAAAACCTACAAAGGGACCCAGTGAGGCAGTTCTCCTACTCAAGGTAATCTGGGAAAGAGCAGAAAGGCTCTGCTCCCCGGGATCGGACAGGTGGCCTTTCAGAGGGGTGGCCCGCCAGAGCCAAAGAACATCAGCCTCCCGGAGGCAGCCCCAGGATGATGGGAGTCTCAGCTCACAGCAGCGGGGGAGTCTCCTGAACTGCACACGAGGAGCACCGGGCACAAAGTGGGGGAACAGCGGGGGACCTCTGCCAGAGTGAGCACCTGGAGCCCAGCCCTCAGGGCACACAGCTAGCAGCATGGTCTTTCCCCAGTCATGATCCAGGAAACAGAAGTAGGCAGTGCAGGTAAGCAGGAGCCTCCAGGGCATGAGCCTATTGAGCTGAGGGAGGGGAGTGAAGAGAGACTGCAGAGCTCTGTCCTGTGCCTCTGGAACAGGATGCTGGGGCTCTGACCACATTCAGATCCTGATCCAAGTCTAGGCCCCCCCCATAGAACAGCAGGGCCCTTCCCACCTCAGCCCTGTGGCAGAGGGGGGTGCTTATGGTCATTCAAAGACCAGGAGGGAGGACAGAACCTCACACACTGAGACCCTTGTGGGAGTGTCCCAAAAGCTTAGGAAGCACCCCCAAACCAGGCCCAGGCCAGGAAAATGAGCAAGCAAAGAAACAAAAGGAAGACTATTGAGAAATATTTTGCAAATGAGGCCAAGGAGGATCAAAATATTCAGTCTGAAGATGAGGAAGCACAAGCTCCTGCATCTAAAGACTCCAAGAAAAACAGAAATTGGGCTCAGGCTATGACAGAGCTCAAAAAAGACTTTGAAAATCAAATGAGGGAGTTGGAAGAAAAACTGGGAAAAGAAAGGAGAGAGATACAGGAAAAACATGAAAATGAAATCAGCAGCTTAGTCAAGGAAATCCAAAAAAATGCTGAAGAAAATAGCATGCTAAAAATCAGCTTAGGTCAAATGGATAAAACAGTTCAAAAAGTTATTGAGGAGAAGAATGCTTTAAAAAGCAAAATTGGCCAGATGGAAAAAGAGATAAGAAAACTCTCTGAGGAGAACAAATCCTTCAGACAAAGAATAGAATTCAGGGAGATTGATGAATTTAACAGAAATCAGGAATCAATACTTCAAAATAAAAAAAAAATGAAAAATTAGAAGAAAGGGGCAGCTAGGTGGCATAGTGGATAAAGCACCGGCCCTGGAGTCAGGAGAACCTGGGTTCAAATACGGTCTCAGACACTTAATAATTACCTAGCTGTGTGGCCTTGGGCAAGGCACTTAACCCCATTTGCCTTGCAAAAAACCCTAAAAGAAAAGGAAGAAGAAAACGTGAAATATCTCATTGAAAAAACAACTGATATGGAAAACAGACTTAGGAAAGATAATTTAAAAATTATTGGAATACCTGAAAGTCATGATCAGGAAAAGAGCTTTGACATCATTTTCAAAGAATTACTACAGAAAAATTGCCCTGATATTCTAGAAGCAGAGGGAAAAATAGAAATGGAGAGAATCCACTGATCCCCCAGAGAAAGAGATCCCAAAAAAACGACCACTAGGAATATTATAGCCAAGTTCCAGAACTCCCAAGTCAAAAAGAAAATATTACAAGCAGCCAGAAGGACACAGTTCAAATATCATGGAGCTGAAGTCAGGATCACACAGGACTTACCAGCAACTACATTGGAAGCTCGTAGGGCTTGGAATACAATATACTGGAAGGCAAAAGAGCTTAGAATGCAGGCAAGAATGAACTACCCATCAAGGCTGAATGTCCTCTTCCAGGGAAAAAGATGGACTTTCAATGAACCAGGGGAATTTCAAATGTTCCCTTTGGAATGGCCAGAGCTGAACAGAAGGTTTGATCTTCAGAGACAGGACTCAGGTGAAGCATGGAGATTGGAGGAGAGGGGGAAAAATATGAGGGACTTAATGATGATGAACTGCATGTATTCCTGCATAGAAAAATGACACTGATAATACTCACATGAACCTCCTCAGTTAATAGAGCAGGTAGAGGGAGCTTTTATAGTTGAAACACAGGAGAAAGCTGAATTCGAAGATAAA
Source organism: Macrotis lagotis (assembly GCF_037893015.1). Lineage (NCBI taxonomy): Eukaryota > Metazoa > Chordata > Mammalia > Peramelemorphia > Peramelidae > Macrotis > Macrotis lagotis. The sequence continues at coordinate 126,313,606 of NC_133665.1, forward strand.
ATATGATGTAAAAATGGAGTCAATAGAAAAAAAGGGAAATGGAATGGGAGAAAGAAAAAGGAGAGGAGGAATAGTCCAAGATATTTCACATAAGATTTTTTTTATTACAATGAACTATTGCAATGATATGGAAGGGGGGAGGCAAGGGGGATATGGCTAGGAGAGGAAACAGCAAATATACTCAATGGGGTATAGACATCTGGAGTAAGAAGGAGTTGGGAGCAGGGGGGAAGGGGTGGGGATGTGAATAAAGGAGGAGAGGATGGACGATGGAGGGAGAGTGGCCAGATATAACACATTTTCTTTCTTACTTCTTGCAAGGGGCTGGGATTGGAAGGCCTGCCCAGGACCACAGGGCCAGGTGGATTCTGGGCCTAAGGGGTGGTATGGGGCCTCAGGGCTTCTTGGCCCCAGGACCAAGGACCTGTCTGCTGCGCCACTCAGCGACCCTACAGCAGAGTCAGAGTGAAAGGAGAGAGAAAATAGAGTACATGGTAGTGGAGAAATAAGAAAGGGAGTTGCAATCAGCAATAGCAATGGTGGAAAAATATGGAAGTAACTTTAGTGATGGACTTATCATAAAGAATGAGATCCACCCATGACAGAGTTGTTGGTGTTGGAACAAAGACTCAAGCACATTTTTTGTTATTATTATTTGGGGGAGGGTGCAGGGCAAGTGGGGCTGGATGGCCTGCCTGGGGCCACATAGGGTGATCTTTGGGTGTCTGGGGCCGGATTTGGACCCAGGTGCTCCTGGCTCAAGGGCCAATGCTCTGTCTGCCACCCAGCCACCCCTACTATTATTAGTATTTTATTTTATTTTCGGTTGTTTTTTTCTTTCTTTTTTTTTGGTTTTTGCAGAGCAGTGGGGATTGTGTGGCTTGCATGTCACACAGCTGGGTGATTTTTGGGTTTACGAGGGGGTGCTCATGGCTCCAGGGCTGGTGCTTCGTCCATTGCGCCTCCTGGCCATACCTACAATTATTACTATTATTTTTTTTTATTTTAATTTTTTTCTTTCCCCTTTACTTTTTTCACCCAAGCAAGTCTATCTATATTCATGGGGGAGGAGGGATATTTTGTTGTAAACAAGAATATTTTATTAATGTAAAAAAAATTTGCACAAAATGAGAATAAAATAAATTTTAAAAAAATGCTAGATAAAAAAGAAAGCCCAAAATGCAATCACAAAGTATCAGACGCAACTAAAAGTGAATGAAAATCTAAAAAATAAGGACATGTTTTTACACTTGTGCAATTAAATTCATTAATTGAATGATTAATTAAATGTATTCATTTAAGCAAACTCAAATCAAAAATCATAAATAATCAGAGTAGTTTGGCTTCCCTTAATTTTTGAACTGATTAGTGAGAAGCAGTTATATAAAGAAAAGAAGAATGTATCTATAAGCAGACTTGGATTACAGTCCCAGTAATAATATAGTAAATGCTGACTGAACGAATAAAGTAAACTTGAATAATTTGCTTCCTCATACTGGTTATTTTTTAATTTGAGATAATAAAATGATTGATTTGAAATTTATGAACACTACTATCCTTTCTTGATCTAAAATCTATTATATTTACATCTTATCAACAATAATAAAATGAGATTAAAAAAACAAACCTTGAAAATGATAAAGGCTTGATAGACATTATTAATAATATAATATATGTGATAAGACAACATATTGGATTTTCTGATAGGTCAGAGGATCCTGAGAGGAATGGCATTCTCTAATGGACAAAAAATTCACTTTGTAGAAGTCTTCTTCAACTTTCAAAGTATATATATATTTTTCAGGATGTTATCCATGAGTAGGTCAAGCAGCTACACACCTTCCAATGGAATGAAAAAGGAAGATGAACACATTCTAACTATAGAGAGGAAATTTTCAGAAAATTATACTCAGGAGTATCTCTCCTCTTTTCAATATCCATTTAACCATATAGCTCAATCCCATGTTTCATTCACAGTTTTTCTGGGGGAATAGTTTTTTAAAGCTTAAAGAGTGAGCAAATACTAGTTGTGCTGGCATGAAAGAATGATGGAGCTTTTATTTCCAGAGAAATTAGATCAAGTTCAGTGGAATGAAAAGAGGCTATAGTGACTTGAGTGGACATGGAACAAGTAAGGAATCACAAAAAAAAAGAAGCCACATAAAAGATGTTGCTGAGAAAATATGCAATTGAAAAAGCAAATGAGTGCATGAAGAGTGTGAGTCCAGTGGGTTTATCTGGGCTCCATTGGTTGCCTAGTGATTTAAAGTGAATATTATAAAAGTATCCAACATTCTGTGAAGATTTCCTTATGGAAAACATATAGTTTAGCATGATGGAAGAATTATAAGGGTAGGCTGGAATGGATAAGTTGTGGTATAAAGTAATGGAGATACTTCTCATGTTGATGAGACCACATAACTACTTTGTGTTATTAGAATATTTTCATGAATATTATCATTAGCTGCATCATGAGAATTAGATTGAATTGTTTTTCATGTGCCAGCCAAGTTTAAATCTTTTCATTTAATAGCTATAATGGCAAGGTAGTTAAGATGATGCTTAGGCAAAATTGCATGTAATAAATTGTTAAATGAAGCAAGAAAATACAACAAAATTTATAGAAATCCAAGACACTACAGAACCAAAGAAATAATCATTGCACAGTGTGGAAGGTCAAACCTGAACTCTAGGAAAACAACTTTATATTGAGAAGGAGAGATGTGGAGCAAGATTTTTGATCAATTAGATGATTAATAGTCCAAATAGGAAATAATTTGACCCTTTACAAGGGTGGGAGCTGTGTAGTGGAGATAAAAATGTATATAAATGAGATATTATCAAGATAGGAATAGAAAGATTTGATTAGATTAGATATGTTATGTTAGTAAGCATGAGGTGTCATATAACACTAAAATTTTTGACTTGAGTATGGTGTCCTCAAAAGTGATAGAAAAAGAGAGACAAATTTACAGAGAACTATCTAAGTGCTATGTTAAGAGAGCAAAATCCAGTAAAGTTATTGTATCTAAGAGGAGATGGTGATTAACAATGTAAAATGCTGAAAGGAGTTTAAGAAAGTGAAGAATGAGGGAATGAATATTAGATTTGGCAGCTATTATTGGTAACTTCAGAGAAAATTGTTCAGTTGAATGATTAAGCTGGAACCCAGATTGCAATCGTGGTTAGAAGAGCATTAGATTAAAGAAAATTAGAATTATTGACTTTTTTTCAAGTAATATAATAAAAAAAGAGAAGATATATAGAATGATAGTTAATGGAAATGGTTAGATCAAGTGAATTTTTTTAAGAAAAGGGGGAAGGGCAGCTAGGTAGCACAGTGGATAGAGCACTGAGCCTGGGGTCAGGAGGATCCAAGTTCAAATCTAGCATCAGACACTTAATAATAACCTTGGGCAAATCACCTAACCCCAGTGCCTTGCAAAAACCAAAAAAGGGAGGGGGCAAGACATAAACACACTAAATATCACTATATCAAAAATGGAGACATAGGGCAAACCTGAAGTTAAGGTAGCATAGGAATAATACTGCTAGAGAGAATGTGATCAAAGATACCAGAAGATGATTTAGCTTTAATAAGGCAAAGTGCCATTTCTTCTTCTGAGACTGTAGTGAAGAAAGAAATACTGGGGGAAATGCCAGAATGGCATGAGATGGAGAGAATGAGAAACGGGAGAAATTTTAAAGAACATTTTATTATTTTCAATGAAAAATATATTGGGAAGAAAGGGAGAGCCATTGAAGAAGAGGGAGAGTTTTTTTTTTTTAATATTTTATTTATTTTGAGTCTTACAATTTTCCCCCCAATCTTGCTTCCCTCCCCAAAGCCCTCACAGAATGCAGTCTTTTAGTCTTTACATTGTTTGGCATACATTGATCTAAGTTGAATGTGATGAGCAAGAAATCATATCCTTAAGAAAGAAAAATAAAGTATAAGACATATCAATATTACACAATAAGATAATGGTTGTTTTCTTTCTAAATTGAAGGTAATAGTCTTTGGTCTTTGTTTAAACTCCACAGTTCTTTCTCTGGATACAGATGGTATTCTCCAGCACAGACAGCCCCAAATTATCCTTGATTGTTTCACTGATGGAATGAGCAAGTCCATCAAGGATGATGATCACTCCCATGCTTCTGTTAGATGCTCAGCACCAGTGATGCAAATCCCTCCATGCTTCCCTGAATTTCCATCCCTCATAGTTTCTTTTTTGTTGTTGCTAAAATGACTTTATTCATACATAACTAAAATAGTCTTGTTTAAGAGTAAACATAATAGCCCCTCCTCCACAAAAATATAGAACCTCATGAGAAATAAAGTAAAAGAAAGATAAAAAAATTTGTTTCAGTCTGTTTTCTGATGCAATAATCTCTCTCTAAGGTGGATCTCATTTGACAGAGATCTCCATCACAGAATTTACTTCTATATTTTTCCACAGTTGCCTTTACTGATTGTAATTCCCTCCATCCATTCCTCCCCATTACCATCTATTATATTTTCTCTCTCCTTTCACTCTGTCCCTCTTCAAAAATGTGCTGTGGGTCAGTCAAGTATCACAGCAGACAGGCCATCAACCCCAGGGCCAAGAGGACCCCGAGCCCACATATCATGCCTGAGATCCAGCAACCACCTGACCTCATGGTCCTGAACAGGCCACCCAATCCCAGCACCTTGCAAAAAGTAAAAAAAAAGAGAATGTGTATTCTCTCCTATGATCTACCCTCTCCTCTATCACCCACATCCCCCCTTGCCCCTGTCCCACTTCTCTCCTTTTTATTCTAGATGTCTATACCCTATTGAGTGTGTATGTTGTTTCCTCTGAGACATTTCTAATGAGAGTGAAGGTTCCTTTATTCATCCTTGCCTTCCCCCTTCCATATCATTGCAAAAGCTCATTGCAAAACAAAAATATATCTGTTTATGTAATATCTTAGCCTATTCCAACTCTCCTTTCTCTTACCCCCTGTACATTCCCTTTTAGCCATTGACTCCATTTTTACAATGTATTATATTTTCAAATTCAGCTTTCTCCTGTGTTTCATCTATAAAAGCTCCTTCTACCTACTCCATTAAATGTGAAGGTTCATGTGAGTATTATCAATATCATTTTTCTATGCAGGATTGCATTCAGTTAATCAGCATTAAGTCTCTCATAACTGACCATTCTATTCTGCTCTCTATGCTTCACCTGAGTCCTGTACTTGATGATCAAACTTTCTGTTTGGCTCTGGTCATTTTAACAGGATCATTTGAAATTCTCATTTGAAAGTTCATATTTTCCCCTAGAAGAGGATGTTCAGTTTTGCTGGGTAGTTGATTCTCAGTTGCATTCGAAGCTCTATTGCCTTCCAGAATATTATATTCCAAACCCTTCAAGCCCTTAATGAAGTTGCTGCTAAGTCCTGTGTGATCCTGACTGTAGCTCCACGATATTTGAGTTGTGTCCTTCTGGCTGCTTGTAATATTTTCTCTTTGTCTTGTGCATTCTGGAACTCGACTATAATATTCCTGGGGTTTTTTTTTTTTGGATCTCTTTCTGGGAGAGATCAATAGGCTTTCTCAATTTCTGTTTTGCTCTCTGCTTCTAGGATATCAGTGCAATTTTTCCTGTAGGAATTCTTTAAAAATGACATCAAAGCTCTTCCAGATCATGACTTTCAGGGAGCCCAATAATTTTAAAATTATCTTTGCTAAAGCAGTTTTCCAGATCAGTTGTTTTTTTTCAATGAAATGTTTCACATTTTCTCCTAATTTTTCATTCTTTTGGTGTTGAAGTCTTGTGTCTTGATTTCTCATAAAGTCATTGGCTTCCTTTAGCTCCATTTTACATCTGAAGCATTTGTTTTCCACATAGATCTTTCTTATCTCCTTTTCCATCTGACAAATTCTGCTTTTAAAAGCATTTGTCTCCTAAGTAACTTTTTGAATTGTTTTATCCAACTGAACTAAGCTGGTTTTTAACATGTTATTTTCTTCAGCATTTTTTTTTTTGGATCTCCTTAATTAAGCTGCTGACTTCACTTTCATATTTTTCTTGCATCTCTCTCATTTCTTTTTCAAATTTTTTTTCTATTTCCTTTACTTGATTTTCCAGATTTTTTTGAGCTGTTATACCCAGAGCCCAGCTTCTATTTTTCTTGGATTCTTTAAATGCAGAAGCTTGTATTTTCTCAACTTCAGATTGATTATTATCATCCTCCTTGGGTTCATAGACAAGGTATTTGTCAATGGTCAGGTTCCCTTTTTCCCCTGTTTACTTATTTTCCTAGCCTATGCCTGGTTTTGGGGGTGTTTCCTGAATTTTTGAGTTTTACTGGGACACACTCCCACAAGGACCTCAGTGTGTGAGGCTCTGATTACTCTCCTGGACTGTGAATGACCACTAGAGCACCCCTCTGCCATGGGGCTGAGGGGTAGTCCCTGTTCTAGGGGGCCTAGATTGTGATCAGGATCTGAATGTGGCCAGAGTCTCAGAGTCCTGTTGCAGGGACAGAGGACAGACTTCCAAAGCCTCCCTCCACTCCTTTACCTTCAGTGGGCTGAGCACTCAGAGCACAGCTTCCTAGAGGCTCCTGTTGCTGGCTCCATGAACCTGATTCTGCTTCCTGGAGTGCCTTGGCTGAGATATAAACTGGGACTGGCTGAGGACCTGGACATTTTGCTCACTATGGCAGAGATCTCCTTACTGATTTTCCAACCTGTGCTTTGTGTTCCCTGGGGTGCAGGTCATGGAACTGCTTCTGCTCCCTGGAGCCATGGCTCCCAGACACCCTGGACAATTCCCGGGAGGCTGAAGTTCCTTTGCTTAGTGCTGCACCTCCAACCACATGGAACAGAGTATTTGCAGTATTTTCAAGGTTACCTTGGGCTGGAGAATTGCCTCACTGGGCCTTTCTGTGTGTTCTCTGTAATGAAAATTTAGTAAGAGTCATAAATTTAAGATTTTTCAAATATTTTGGAGAGAACACCTAGGAGAGGCTTTTCTTCTGCCATCATCTTGGCTCTGCCCCTCCTTCTGAGTTTTTAATCTATTTCTCCTTTCACATCTATGACAAATACAGGATACATGTTTTACATAATTTCAAATGCATAACATATAAAATTGGTTGCCTTTTTCAGAGGAAGGGAAGGGATCAAAGAAGGGAGACAAATTTGGAACTAAAACTATTGTAAAAATGAATAGTCAAGACTTCTGGCCAAGATGGCGGAGAGAAGACAGGCACAGTTCTAAAGTCTTCTGATCTCTTCCCCATCTATCACATGAAACAAACCTCTTAAAAGAAATCCGAACCAGGAAACCCAGAAAAAAAAGCCAGGAGAGGAAAATCTACCTCAGGATTTGTCTCCCGCAGCAGCCTTGGCTGAGTACCAGCAGGTGAGTCTGAGCCCGGGATCAGCCAGATCAACAGCTGAATCGGAAGCGGGAGTCTGAGGGCCCGAGAGCTGGACCTACTGGATCAGTGGTGGGGCTGGACGAAGGGGGCTTGGGTCCGCTGGGAAGCAGAGGTGCTGGTGTTGGTGCTGTCCCCCTGGAGCTTGGGGAAGGGGCTGCGGGGAGAGGTCTGATGCAGGAGAGCTGGAAAATATCCCTGGGCTCCTGGGGTCTGAGAAACTCTGAGCCCAGGACTCCATTGCACTGAGGCCTCCTCCAAAACATATGCAAATTACTTCTGCCTTAGGCCCAGGTGTGTGAGCAAAAGAACCAGCCCAGCTGAGACATCACCTCAGGCCAGGGTAAAGCCCACCATTGATTGAAGGCAAAAGAATTCAATAGCTCCAATTCCTTCCCTCAAGCAAAGGGAGAAGGCCTCTCAACCAAGGCCACAGACACTCCAGAGAAAGCAACCAGCACCTCCTACTGGCCAGCCAGAGAAACAGCACTTAGTAAAGCCTTTAGAGATCCCAAGCCCAGGTGAACCAGCCCCACCCAACTCAAGGTCTTAGCATAATGAAGAAGGGTCAGCAGAAAGGTGGATCCATAGAAAAATTCCTGGAAATGAAAGACCCCAACCCAGAGAGACCTGGAACATCTGAGGAGAATACAATCTGGTCTCCAGCACTTAAAGACTTCATGGAAGAAATAAGGAAGGAGTTTAAAAATAAACTGGAAAATTTGGGGGAGACAATTAATACCTTGCAACAAGAAAACAAAACCTTAGAAAGTAGAATTGGACAATTACAAAATGAGAACAATTCTCTCAGATCCTCAAATGAGCAAATGCAAAAAGAAATGAATTCTCTCAAAACCTCAATTGGTCAAATGGAAAGCTCTTCCAAAAGTAGAATTGACCAATTGGAAAAGGTTAATGAAGAAAACTCCTCACCCCAAAAAATAATGGAATCTACAGAAACTAATGACTCCATGAGACAGCAAGAGTCAGTTAAACAAAATCAAAAAATAGAAAAAATAGAAGTAAAAGTGAAATACCTCATCAACAAAACCACTGACCTCGAGAATAGATCAAGGAGGGGCAACCTGAAAATTATAGGACTTCCTGAAAACATTGAAGAGAAAAAAAGCCTAGACTTAATATTACAGGATCTAGTGATGGAAAACTGCCCTGACATCATCGAATCAGAGGGCAAAGTAGTTACTGAAAGAGTATATTGATCCCCACCAGCAAAAGATCCTAAAATGAAAACACCAAGGAATGTTGTGGCTAAACTAAAGAACTATAAGATAAAAGAGAAAATCCTGCAAGCAGCCAGAAAGAAACAATTTAAATATCAAGGAGCCAGTAAGGATCACACAGGAACTGGCTGCATCAACTTTAAGGGATCGAAGTGCCTGGAACGAGATATTTCGAAGAGCACGGGAGCTTGGAATGCAGCCAAGAATCTACTTTCCTGCAAAGCTGAGCCTTCTCTTCCAGGGAAAAAGATGGAAATTTAATGAAATGGAAGAATTCCAAAAATTTCTGATGAAAAGACCAGAGCTAAACATAAAATTTGGATATCAAACAGGAGGTTCAAGAGACACATGAAAAGGTAAAAAAAGGGGGGGGGGGCGGTAAAAGGAAAAAAATGCAATCTAGCAAGTTGAAACTGGCTATATCCCAGCATGGGGTGGGGGGGAAGAGACACTCATAAATCCTGAGAAATGTAACTCTAACAGAGAGAATATATCGAGCCAGAAATGATGAACATCCATGACCTATCCATGAGACTGCTATCTAATGGGAGGTAACTGGTTTTAACTCCACTGGGGAGAAGGACTCTAATAACTCTCAGGAATTTTGACTCTGTTCAACAGAATATACTGAACTAGAAGGGACAGACACTCAGAATTTTCTATGACTTAGACAGAACGATCTAAAAAAAATACACTACCTCCCTAAAAAGGGGGACAGGAAAGAGACGGGAGAAGGGAGGGGACTGAATGGGACAAATCTCATTACACTATGAGGTACAAAAAACCTATGGTAATAGAGGCGAAGAAGGGAGTAGAGGAGAAACACCTGAATCTTCTTCTCATCAGACTTGGCTTAAAGTCAACCTACACATACTCAGTTAACATATAAAACATCTAACCTTTCAAGAATTAAAAGGGGGAAAGGGGAGGGGGAACAGAGAAAGGGAAGGGGAGTGGAGGAAATAAGGGGGAATAACAAAAGGAAGGGAAGGGAACAGGGAAAGGGGAAAGAAAGGGGAGGGTGTGATATAGGAGGGCAAACACACTGAAGGGGATGGTATTCAAAAACAATATACTGGGGAATATGGAGCAAAGGGGGGAAAGGGGGGGGAAATACAAACAGAGGAAAGATAGCACAGAGGGCAATAAAGAATTAGTAATCATAACCTTGAATGTGAATGGGATGAACTCTCCCTTAAAACGTAAGCAAATAGCAGAGTGGATTAAAAACCAGAATCCTACAATATGCTGCTTACAAGAAACTCATTTGAAGCAGAGAGATACATATAAAGTAAAGGTAAAAGGCTGGAGTAAAATATATTTTGCTTCAGCTGAAGTAAAAAAAAGCAGGGGTAGCAATCCTTATCTCAGACAAAGCAGCAGCAAAAATAGATAGCGATAGCTTTAAAAGAGATAAGGAAGGAAACTTTATCCTCCTAAAAGGTACCATAGATAATAAAGTCATTTCAATATTGAATATATATGCACCCAGTGCGACAGCACCCAAATTCTTAGAGGAGAAGCTGAAAGAATTACAGGAAGACATAGACAGAAAAACTCTACTAGTAGGAGACCTCAACCTCCTGCTATCAGATGGAGATAAATCAAATCATAAAACAAACAAGAAAGAAATTAGGGAGGTAAATAGATTGTTAGGAAAATTATATATGGTAGACTTATGGAGGAAACTGAGTGGGGATAGGAAGGAATATATCTTTTTCTCTGCCATACATGGAACCTATACAAAAATTGACCATGTACTAGGACATAAAAACCTAATCATCAACTGCAGAAAGGCAGAAATAGCGAATACATCTTTCTCAGATCACAATGCAATAAAAGTCATATGCAATACTGGGCCAAGGAGATATAGACCCAGAGCAAATTGGAAACTGAATAACCTCATCTTAAAAAATGAGTGACCAAGAAACAAATTATAGAAAGAATTAACCATTTTATCCTAGATAATGATAATAATGAAACAACATACCAAAACCTATGGGATTCATTCAAAGCAACTCTCCGGAGATATATTATAGCTCTAAATGCTTATATGAATAAATTGGAGAAAGAGGAAATCAATGAACTAAACATGTAACTGAAAAAACTAGAGCAAAGTTGCAGGTTATAAAATAAACCCCCATAAATCCTCAACTTTCCTATATATGACTAGCAAGAAACAGCAGGAAGAGCTAGAAAGAGAAATCCTATTCGAAGTATCCTCAGACAGTGTAAAATACTTGGGAGACTATTTACCCAGACAGACTCAGAATCTTTTTGAGAACAATTATAAAACACTTCTCACACAAATTAAATCAGATTTAAATAACTGGGCAAATATCAACTACTCATCGATAGGTAGAGCTAATCAAATTAGAAGATCAAGGACTAGTTTACCTGTCAGATCTATGGAAAGGGGAACCATATGAAAAAATGTTCTAAATCATTAATTATTAGAGAAATGCATATTAAAGCTACGCTGAGGTACCACCTCACACCTCTCAGATTGGCCAGTATGACCAGGAAGGATAATGATCATCGTTGGAAGGGATGTGGGAAATCTGGAACACTATTACACTGTTGGTGGAGCTGTGAACTCATCCAACCCTTCTGGAGAGCTATTTGGAATTATGCCCAAAGGACAACAAAAATTTGCATACCCTTTGACCCAGCAATACCACTACTGGGTCTGTACCCTGAAGAGATGAGGAAAAAGGGTAAAAACATTACTTGTACA